>NC_133202.1:1392500-1525000 GCF_958299795.1 Porites lutea | reverse complement strand
ATTGTAAAAATGTAAATGCTGTGGTTTAATGTTATCTTTGGTTTAAATTTAATTTTCTTTTGTTTTTGGGTTTGGTGATATATGATAGTGAAGGAAATAAAAAACCGAGGAAAAATTGAACCACAACATATATTCCTTGTAACTAGCTACATAGTAGTCAGTTAAAGCATAGTTGATATATTGGAATGGTTAGCATTCATGTCTTGTTGATCTTATTGACCAATAGAAACCTTACATTAATTTATTCCGTCATTAAAAAACAAAAAATTGTGCACCGTCAGAGAACTTCTAACATAAACTGCCGGGTACCGTTGTTGTTACCATAAATGTTTACGGCCTGTCATAACCAGTTTTCTCTACTAACTGTGTTTAAAGCTACCAAAGAGCCACTAGAGGCGTCAACATACGACGAGGTTATATTTCACCATCTTGCCTCCGGGGTCACTTTTGACTTCACCGTTGGTCTATGACTGACCAAACGTACGGTAAAACGAGTAAATACTGTTAATTACTGAGGAAAACGGATTACAATCGATTTGAGGTTACGCGGGAGAGCGGGTCGAGATGATTGTCGAAGTACATTGTGGGACTGTTTTTAATATGGCGGTAAATTCATCCCCCAAAAGAGGCACACAATGCACTTCGACAGCCATTTCGACCCGGTTTCTCGCGCAACCTTAAAGTGGCGAATAAATCATACCTGTCTCATGGCGGTGAGGAATCCTTGGGGATTGAAGAAGCCTGTCATCCAGAACACATTAGGTCTTCCTTCAAAACACCAATTCCTAAACTGGCTGTTTCTTTCCAAAAGTTCGGTGTACCAGAATCCAAGCGTGGAAGACTCCCATGAGATCTAAAAAGGGATGAAATAAAGTGGAAGAAAAATGGAAAAAAGTGGTCGATGTTTTCTCGGGAAAGTACTTTCAAATGTGTAACTAGAACGCTTTAACCTGTGGATGTCCCGACATTTTCTCCTGTCTTAACCCTCATCCTTTGTAAAAGAGAGTGGTCAAGAGAATTACGGACATGATCACACAAGATGAATTTGCTTGATATTTTATCAACTTCTCCCCGCTGATTCTGTGGGAAATGAATAGGGGCAACAAATGAGAATTCAAATTTTGATATTAGGGTTTAAAGGGGTAATTATAAACTACTTACTTTTTTCCAGTGTGTAGGTATCCTGGCATCGTACATGCAGTCAAGTGAGTCTCTTAAGGTCTAAAGAAAAGGCCAAGAATTGTATCAAAATCAAATAAAGAAAAGTGCACAGTGAAAGTTTAAGCCCAGGACATGGAACAGTCCGTTTGGCTGCACTCTGCTATAGCTACAATAAAAGAATGGCTTGGTCACTGTAACTAACGTTGGCACTTCTCATGACCATTTACATGACGGCAAATTATAAAAAACAAACAAACGAAAACAATTTATCAGCTCCGTTTTTTGTAAGCCAAGGATTGGCGATAATATTCCACATTGTCATTCGATGATTCTCAGGTTTTTCAAAGAAAGATAAAACTTAACGAAAATGCCAAAAAAGCAGAATAGAAGAAAGCTAACCTCGCTCATAATGATGGTTCCGTCAATGGCCAGTTTTAGATCTGTCAGTGTTTGCCGCACAGCGGTTATCACTCTCTGCATTCGATCGATTTCTTGCCTCAAGAAGATATTCATGGGAGACAGTACTCCCATCTTCTGTAACCTCGCCTTCACCTGAAATAAAAAAATAAAAAAATAAAAATAATGAGAATTTTCAACCTTTGTACTCGAATACCAGTTTATACCCTAGAAAAAAAATGAAAAGAGGTCCACTTTTTTCCGTGATTGACAAAGAACTGAAGACTCGGATACTCAGTGAAACGTCAAAATAATCTTATTCGTTCAGTTTACCTCATGTGCGATGTAGTTTTCAGGAAGCTTATCGAGCATGTCATCAGCCAGCCGCTGTACAACAGACTCGCGGGTTTCTCCTCCGCCGCCTGAGCTATCCTTTGGCTGAATGCTAAGGATTGTATCCAGGCAAGACTTGGCCAGGTTACTCTGGTATCTGTAAACACACGTGAAATACTCGTTAGTGTATTTTCGACAGCCCCGTTCATTTTTTTTTAAGCCGAATGCATCGCTAACGTAGCTACAATTTACCATGCAAAGGTGCAAAGTTATTTTTAACAACTTCTTGCTTGGATTTTCACAACGGTTGTTGCATGTTTTTAAACACAAAAAGATGGTTTAAAGAGTTAGGACTATTTCCCTTTCTAAATAATTTTCTAAAACTGGAAGTCAAGAGGTTCTAAGGCCAGGTCAAGAACAATGAAATTTTTTACCTTGGACGATTTACTAGCCTTGTTTCGTTAAATCTCAACTTACGTGATATCGGCGTTAGGATGCAGTCCAAACACCTCAGGGGAGTCCACAAGGGGGAGAGTGTCAATATGATCCATGTATTGCGGTACCGAGGTACACTTTGGTATGGTATAACCCTTGTAGAAATTAAAACTTTGCTGGAACATTGACTCGCTAAACCACACCTACAAAGGATGAAGTGAAAAACTGCATAACCATTGGCTCAGGGAGCAGATCTGTAAAAATGCTGGTAGCTCGTGCTGAAGGTCAGTAAAAGTGAATTTGTAAACTGAGGACAAATCTACTTGGGTCTTGAATGTCCCTAGTTAAATACAACTACAAACAAACTTTTCCTCTGTTCAAACACAAAGTTTTACGAAAATACATGGTTTGATAGTTTCCAAGAAAAACGTCCACATAAAAATGTTTCCAGGAACCAAAAAGTCCTATGCCTGTCAAGACTCAACTTATTCCATGGAAATTTAGCAACAGTCCAAAAATACCGAAGTTACTTTCTAATTGATTTAGTCCGTTTGGTTCTTGCAAGTGTTGATAACTAACAGCGTATTTTCTAAACTACAATACAGACACTCGTTTAGTTTTCAGAGTATTTACCTTGGCAAAAGTGTTTAGAAGCCGTTTATCAAAGTCGTCTGTGACCCTTCCGCCATATTGAACCTCTCCCAGCATGTAACGTACAGTGTTCCATGATACACCCTTCTTGATATCCATGTCATCCAAATGGTTTTGAACAAACTGCACACTGGCTGTAAAGTCAGCCTGGTTAAATTCATATGGGATATTCCAGCCCAATGGACCGTATTTTCTACGTTCCTAAAGGACAATGAAAAGTAAAGTTGACGCAGGTATGCTACATCGCTATGCCGTGAATGAATTAATAAAATAAGTACTGCAGTTTGTAAGTAAGTTTAGTCGAGATAATTGGGTAGAGCTAGGAAAAAACTGCTTATGACAGCTATTGATAGGACACCGTTTTTGATTAAGTAACAACGAGAAACAAAAAAGATCAAAGCTAAAGCAATGACTTTTAAGGGACGAGGAAGTTCAAATTTCGAATCAGTTACTTTTCTTCGAGGAGATTTCAGGAACTGTCGGGTCAAATATCAATCAACGTGTTAAAATGATCGTAGTACATTTGTTTACAGAAATTGACCGACTTTTGCACATTGAAATCTAAAAAAAGACATAAACTATTCATCCCTAAACCTCAGTGAGACAATTAAAAAGGCATTGCTGCAATATTGTTGAGCCCTTTTAATGATGTTAAATAATTTGTTCAAGCAGTTCAACATTTGGTTCAGTAATATTAAAACACTATTGACACCAATGATGGGCCTCCACCCACCTGAACAGTAGTATGAAGGAAGGCAACCGCAAAGAGCATAGGTTTCCACTGCGGAAGGTTGCTGACATCCAGCTGGTCCTGATTAATACCTTGAAATAACAACATAAACAAGAATGTAACTCGTGACTGGTCAACAATAGAAGGACGAAGAAACCTGGATAAAATGCAAACCATGAGCTTACCGGTGTAGGTTCGCTTGAGTCCGGCCCTCAGTCCTTGGGGAGGTTCATTAGTGAATTTAATGGACATCTGTTTAGAAGAAAAAAGTCACTCATATCAAAGTAAGTACTTTAAAGTAAATAGCACTTGAAATTACTTCTATGCTGCCTTCATTAACATATTCTAATGGGGTGTCGCCGCTAAGTGGTTAAGGCATTGTACTCGAGTCCCCGCTCTGGTCAATGGCACATCGCTTGTAAACACCTGACTCGTTCACCTTCCGCCAGTTAGTATTTTAGACTTTTAACGTTTGGCACCAATATCAGTTTTTAAACCAAACATTCTTTAAACGGTCAACAAAGGCGAGTAGACCTTCAGTTTTCAAGTATAGTAAGCAATTGAGGTAGTTGTGTCGATGAATCGACAGTTAAACGCTACACTAAGTTTTTTTTTTTTGCCCTTATAAAACACCACCCCACAGTAATCAAGACAGTCTCGTAACACTGAGACATGAGGTCGTTAAATATACATGCAGAATGCCAATCACAAACCATTCAAACAAAAGGAAGCGGAAGCAAAAGTTGCATACTCTTAGCGATGAAACGGTCAACAAAGCCGAATGCGACTTTTCAAGTACAGTAGTCGAGTAGTCGCATACCTGCAAGAGGCCAATTGGGAAGTGTGCATGCTCCTCGGTGGTCATCCACAGTCTAAAAGAATCATGAACTTGCTCCGCATCCACAACAGTGTCTAACAACTCATCCATGAACTCCAAACCAAGGTGACAGTTCTGAAGGAGCGCCCATCCACCCTGACATACCAAACATCTGAATTAGTATCGCTTTACTTGAGATCCATTCGTAACGGTGTGTAAAAACAGCGTTCATGCTGAGGAAGTCTCTTGATTCAGAGGAAATAACGTTGGTATCTCTTTCACCAAAAATTCTTAACAAACCGTTTTCCAGTTTTAGAAACGGCAGTAACAATGACACGTACCGTTTGCATGAATTGTCCAACCAATTTTCTAGCATGAATCTCTTGTCCTTGCCCCATAGAAATGGCTCGGCAATCTACAAAGGAAAATAAAGGACAATGTAAATAAATTAACTTCAATACAAATCAGGGTTTGTAGAAACAAATCTCTGCGAACAACCAACGGGAAAAAAGGAAAAAACAGCAACAGACGCACATTTTTGCTGTTCCATTTTCTATTTCTCATAAAATACCGTCTTGCACACCCTTTTGTTATACGTACCGAACTTGTGCCGTTTGGCAAGGTTTTCAATTAGACTGGTAGGATCTGAGCCCATGGACAGGAAGTTGATCAGCGGTGTTCTATTATCACTCTCCTCCCAGGTCTTTTCCAAATCAAGGATCACGTTCTCAGCGTAGTTGGATCCCATGGACTCTGCGATGTACTTTCGCGCCTGCGCCATGGTTCGGTCTGGGCACCAGGACCTGTTTATAGCACAATTGACAGTGAGACTTAAGTACACTGACGATAAGGGGGGGGGGGGGGGGGGGGGGGAGGGGTTCGCGGGTGTGTGTGTGTGTGTGTGTGTGTGTGTGTGTGTGTGTGTGTGTGTGTGTGTGTGTATGTGTGATAGGGGAGGAGGGGGCGGTGAGGGTTGCTATGACTGTAATTCGGCGCTGGAAAAGAATGATTCAAGGTGACGGATCTAGCACCCAGCGGAGAGGAGATTTCACAAAGCCTTATAAGAGTTGTCGTACCCACAGAATAAATGCAAATGCCATATAATTGTGTCCTTTATTAATCAAGCTGGTCGTCACACTGTATGACATATATCAAACACAGTAATCGTCGCATTTCACTCCACGGAATCAGAAGAGCGCATTACCTGATTAGCAGAAGTTTTCTAAACGTGTCTAACGAGTTTGCATATCCATCAGGAATGTCAGCTTCTTCCGGGGCGTCTTTGTCAAACCAGTTTTTCCACTGCTTCTCATTTCTAGAGATCTGTCAATGGAGGTAAACAAGACGTACGTAATATTCAAAAAGTCGAAGCGATTCAATATCAGCAGCAACAAACAAACGAAACAGCAGCAACAACAACAACGCGACAACTAAAGAACATATTTTGCTGGCGGGGATACAGGAGTCGAGAAGATAAATGACAAGTAACGCGGGCTCATACCTGATTTAGTACGTCTGAGAACTGGGGTAGTTTACTAAGTTCCACGAGGTTCAACCACGTCACATCTGTTATCCATCTGCAAGGTTTGGGTTGCACTGCTTTCAGGTCAAGAGAAGCGCCTCCCTTGATGAGTGTCATAAATTCGCTGTGTTTAACCTGAAGGGTAAAGCGTAACTATAAAGAACTGAAGTGGTTTGAGTTGTTCGAAAAACGTATTGGAAAATAGAAGAAAAAAGAAAGAAAGAAAAAAATGCGTAGCCTGTGTGAATGGCCGTTTTCACACTAAAGACGCATTATTCGTCTGCGACGGGTTATCCGTTACATAATTCACGTCAGACAGATAAAATACGTCCTAATTTGAAAATGGAACGGTTCTAATTTTGGATGAACAATCCGCCTGACTTTATCTATCTGTTCAACTGTCAATTTTAACGGATTTTGAAAATGGATTATCCGTCTCTAGTGTGAAAACGGCCAATCTGTTGCAGGTTGGTCTTAAATATTTCCTCCGACAAATTCATGAATAGAATGTAGCAATGACCTTTTTATTCTGCAAATCAATCTTCAGTGCTAGAAGAAGCGTAAACAGAAACTTATGATTCTCGTAGAGACCCCGGCACGAGTACTTCCAAACTTCGTACGTCAAGTAATCTATAATGTTGTGTATCCTCTTGGAAGTAATAGGAGATGGCTGGGATCTAACACAAAATAGAAGAAAGGAAAAATGAAAGCATAAAAAAAGCACACGGAGAAATTTGTTACGCTGTAAGAAACATAATTCACTAGGAGCAGAGAATATAATCTTCTTAGACTAAAAGTCCACGCAGGGTGGAGGCCATGGAAATTTCCCAGTTTAAAAGCAAAGAAACGGTAATGGGTTTTCAAGAATCGAAATCTACCACTTAATCCCTTACCTTGCCATAGCATTGTCGAACAGCCCCAAAAATTGTTTGAGAGACGTCTGGTACATGTAGTTTACCATGCTCATCTCAACAATCAAGAAATACAGGATACTCCCTCGGGTGGCCACTAAAACAAAAAATACCGACAATTAAGAAATTAAGCTCGAGGTATTGATAAAAAAATAATAAATCGCGAGGACAAATTTCGAATGAAAATTTTGAACTTGTGTTCATTGAAAACGCCATTAGCGTCATCGTGTTAACGCATTTGTGTAACATCTGCAAAGTATCAGAGTAAAAATTTTGTTTGAATCTCAGGCTGCACCTGACTGTTAGTAATATGTCCTATGCGTAAAATAGTACACTGTCAGGCGACGCTGCCCAGCAATAAAAACTAACAACAGATGATGTGCGCCTAAAAGGGCAACCGAGCAGTCATGCTGAGCAGCCATCTAAGAATAAAATAGAATGTTGATTGATGAAACGCTCAATTCTTACCCGGCCTAAATTCTTCTCTTGCGCCGTTGATCTTTACTTCCGTGTCAGCTGCTACAAGAAGTTTTTGGCTGACTTCTTCAGCTGTTGCTTTGGTTGTACTTAGCACCTCAATCAAAGACTCATCGTCGACAAGAGAACCCTGAATGGAGAAAAAGACATTGCGTTAAGTATCTTATTAGTGCAAGGCCGCATTTTAGGCACGGAGGTATTAGCCTTTCCTTGGGTAGAAATATATTATAGGTGATAGAAGTCTGGATAAGCGCAACATTTGTTAAGACGCAATGAAATAAAGACAACCACTTGAGGCATAGCCCACCCAAAAAAAGCACGAATTCAGTTAAAAGGACAGTAAGAATCTAATTTTCAACAAAATGGAAAGGGGATCTTTCAAAAACTGCCAAAATTAAATTTTCAGACATCATCGAGTTAATACCAGAAATCTTTTGACCGTTCTCACAGTCTGACTTCCATACCTGAGTGCTTGTGAGTCTGAACAACAAGTTATCTTCCAGTTCCTTCATTTTTCTCTTGTTCGAAGCGACGTCTTCCATTAGTTTTGTACGCTCGGCCTCCAGCTCCTGTATCAAATAATACATGAACGTGAGTTCACACTGCTGTATGCATTAATTCTTGATGTAATGAATTAACGTCCTTTAATGGTTCGGGCGCATGTCTTGGAATCAACCAGCGCTTAACAACATGCGTTTCTCTGGATAAAAAAAAAGCAAGCGGTAGACCCATTGAAAAGGCGAAATAAGTTTGTAAAAGAACAGGTTTGTCGCAAAAGATCAGCATGACAGAAGCAATACTGCTAGTGATAAGGATGGACGATTTCCTGCGCAACCCGTCACGGAATAAGAGCTGTTTGTGTCAACTTACCGCTTTTTCAGTCAGGATCACACGGCCCAGCAGTTGATCTTCCAAACCTTTCATGGTCACCGTGAAGTCAATAATAGAAGTTCGAGCACTGATCTATTTTAGAAAATAACGAAAATAATGCAATTAATTATATATTATTTGAAACGGGCGCACGTCGGTCATATGATGTTAGGACCTGTATTGATATTAATTCTACATTGAATTTTTTTTCTATCGCTTGATGTGTCCATAAGGTGATTCAGAGAAAAAATCCACCAATGTAACTAAAATCTAAATTGAGTCTCTTCCAATGATTAAAGAAAATTCTTTCAATCAAATTGTAGAAAAGGCAATTGCAAAAACATTGAATACAGAAAGACCTGTATTATTCTTAAATTTTAATGTTAAGAGTAAATTTGAGTGATTACCTAATTATAACAGTTGCGTTGCAGGTTGCAAGGGTAAAATGCAAAATTATGGCTTTATCAACTGAATTGATTAAGTAGATCGACCAAACACACTCATGATAGACTTTTATCCATGACAAACAAATATACAACGTACCTCAGGGGTGTAAGCGGGGTTTGAGAGCTTCGTTGTGATGTATAACATAAAGCCCTTCATGACATCAATCTCTTTGTCTCCGACTTTCACCTTTAGAGTGCTGCCACTTTTGATGAAATTCTTCTCCAATACATTGTCAAGAGCTGGGTCCATTTCTTCGCCCACGTCCTCGATGAGCAGCGGTCTTCCCAATGAGAGGCTGTCTTCAAGATGGTTCCGGAAGTATTTGTGATTGAGAGAGGTAACCTGTTGCCAAAATATTCACTTTCAGAGATCAGCTATCCCCCGTGAGATTGTCTGCTATAAAATTAAAGCTACTAAGCCGAGGTGTCCAAGAGACTACAGTACTTGGTGGCCAATTTCTAAACCTTTTTACGAAATAAACTTGCACTTGTTTCCAAAACGAAGATGCATGTTGTAGAACACAACAGGTAGATAGGCCGAATTATCAACACGGCACAAACAGGAAGCAAAGTTTATGGTTGAAATAAACTCAGAAACTTCCTAACTTCACTGTTTATAGGACGCTGTACGGGTCACGAATACGAACATAGCAGACCCTGCAACCACCCACCTGCATCTCACTGTCCTTTTCTCTGTTTTTAATCCAGGCTTTTCCTTGACCCTGCGGATCTATCAACAGAGGATATCTTGTTGCCTTGGTGACAATAATGCCATTCTGGACAGATAATTCGTCGTTTGGTAACCCCTGAAGATTCCATTCACCCACCTGGAATCACAAAAAATGAGAATAACCCGGTCAACAAATGACTGATGTCTACATTTGTAGTGCTTTATAAAGTATTATGTCGACTAAATTCGATGGGAAAAATATATTTCGTACCGTTGCAGCATCAACAAGCATTCCCGTGACATTAAGGTTGGCGGTAAAAGGAATCTTGCGTGACTTCATATCCTTCTGCCATTTTCCCATCAACATGTCACGGAATTCCTGGTTGAAAGGACCAGAGTAGGACAAAAATCCTGTGCACAGCAACACGTCTCCAACCAACCTGTCAAAAGAATACAACTATTTGACATATTTGAAAAATTAAACACCTTTGAAGAGGACGTCAATTCTGTACAGCTCTATGTCACGCAACGTCGTGACAGGGACAGGGACAAAACGGGACTCTTGATGTCACCGTGATATGGAATAAATCTTATTGTACGCGGCCGCAGGGAGTTGTTGTACCTGCCAATCTGTGCTTCAAACTCTTTACTCTGTTCAGTCCATCTTTCTTTCTCGCCTCCTAATCCACCAATCAGAGTGGAGGCCGCTAACATTTTCCGGCGACATGTTTCTGCGTCATCCAGAAGATCCTGTAAAAATTCCAGATAAAAATACGAATAAAACAGTTGATAATCACCAGTTTTACCAAAGTTAAGCCAATGAAGTTCAGATTGCCATGACATTTAACGTACAATGGTATCGTTTGTGGAATTTTCTGGGCAGAAACTGGGTTCTCTACACTTCATTACATAAAATATCTCAAGGCTCGATAAAAACACCATCCGGTAGTTAGGGACAAGCAGTTCTTCAAGCTTTCTTGTCCAGTGAGAAAGGGACCAGTCAAATCATCATGAGACAAAATCACTAACAAAAACGAGCAAGAAGTGGTCCCCGGCAAGCATGAAATATGAGAGCTCCTTGCCAAAACGACCAGATGGAATTCACGATTTTTTCGAGCCCTGTGTCTGTTTAACTCTTTTAAAAATAGTTCCTTGAAATATAGACAGTCTATGTTCAACCAGCTTTACCTGTTTTTCTTGCACTGCCTTATCGTACATGGCCTGCACTTTATCAAGTTCAGCCTGTTTTTCGTCCAACTGTGCCTGCGCCTCGTTTAGATCGTTTTGAGCAACGTTTAACTTCGCCTCCTGAATTGTCAAATTTGCCTGAAAAAAAAGATACTTGACGCTTAGTCTTCATTCTCACACCACCCACAGAAGATAGACGCACAAGGATGATAGATGTGACGCCAAGAATTTAGTGCAGAAAAGAAACTGAATACTCTCTAATGCAACAGTACAATTTACCTTTAACGGTAATACTTCTTTGTTAATGCCAAAGAAAATGGACATGGATTTCGTCCAGGAGCACAAACCAGCGACATCGCCGCACACCTGTAAATGAAGAATCCCCAAAAATTAACTTGCCATTAATTCTGTCTACGAAAGTAGTAACATTGTAACACAGGGTGCTTTCTATACCAGCCAAAATTTTCGGAAATTTTGGCCGATAAATACATGGAACGCTTCGGCACGCTTGGGAATTTACCGGTCAAAATGGACCAACTCCAGAGGTGGTCCTCTTTGACCGGTTGCTCCAGTGCCATCCAAAATTACCCTTCCATTTGCGAAACAAATCTGTCGAATCGTAAATGGACGCTTCGATCCGACAGCAAACTTGAGGCGCTTTCCATTCAACCAAAACTACCGGCTGGAATTTTCGGCAACTTGCAATAGCGAAAGGGACAGCATTTCCACCTATTTTCAAAAAAATTTTCCCGCAACTTTCCTTTCCATTTAACGTTGCTCCCGGAATTTCAAGAATTTTCGGTTGAATGGTCCGTACTTCGGAAAATTCAAAAGTTTCCGGAATTTCTGGAAACGTTTCCGGTAAATTTCTGAAC
The DNA here is from genome assembly GCF_958299795.1 of Porites lutea. Lineage (NCBI taxonomy): Eukaryota > Metazoa > Cnidaria > Anthozoa > Scleractinia > Poritidae > Porites > Porites lutea. The sequence continues at coordinate 1,513,518 of NC_133202.1, read as the reverse complement.
CATTTGCCGCTGTTTCCAAATTTTGGAAAGTTTTGGTTGAATGACAAGCGGCCCTTGGCTCAATACAACTGTGTTATTCCATTTATGACCGGTTGATTTGGCGCAGAGGAAAGCTCCTAGACAGTTATGGCATTGACAAACACCATGGTGCTGCCATAAAATAAATTTGGTGCGTTCGTTGCTAAAACTACATACCCTTTTAGCAGTCTCCATATTGTAGTCTTCCATTTCCAGATAAGGGGCTAAGAGTTCTACCATTTCATCATTGATTGTGTCTTTCGGGAAACTTTGAAGCGTCGTTAGGAAATTAGACTGACTCATTATCTGAATAAGAAAAGACAATATACCATAAACAGAATTTCCAGTACAGATTATACCAGCAATTCTGAGAAGCACAAGTACACAAAATATATAACCTTTTCCAATCAAACAAGGACTTGGTGTATGACGAACCTTGGTTAGTGTGAAATAGCTTGTTCTAACCAAACAGGACTTCCGGTTGTTCTGACCGGACTTGAACTTAGGAACCTGCACGCTTTTCCCTTTCACCGCGTCTCGCCTTTCTCGGGTGGGGTGATTTTCACGCGAGTTCGCGTTTCGCCCGCTTTACCGTCCGTGAGGAAAAATGGGGACTACTCGTAGTCTAGCTTTTCCCCTAGTCTGGGTGAATATCTTTTCTTACAATTGCAAAGTAAGGCGATAGCTGTTAAAGCTTTAACGTCCCACCTTCAACACATCGCACAAGTATCTATAGAAGCTTAACTTTCTCACTGTTTTCGCCATTTTTGATAAGATCCGCGTTTTATTTTTGAACTTGATTTGAGTTATATAAGCAAATCATATGCCTTGGAGACGAAAATAGCGGTGTTACCTTCAGTGACTCAGACCAGGATGGCTTACAGCAGTTTCTTTCCGCGTCAAACACCACTTGGTCCAGTCTCTTCCGAAACAAGATCAAAACGCAGTCCATAATGCGCATGATCAGATGTGGAGGCTTGGGCAGCTTACGGACCGTGGCGATATGGGCAGCTTTGATGGTCTGGGGACAAATAAATTTGAATAGTCTGATATCATGATTTCCCTCTTTCCCTAAACTCTCAAAAAATATGGGAGATGGTAAATGAATCTTATACATTGACCACACTGTGTCTTTTTTCTCGGTACTCTGAAACTATGGCCACCTGGACAGTGGTGGTTGGAAATATTCATTCTTATACACTGCCTTTGGGGTGTTATATACTTGATTCTGACAATATACTGGGGAAGGATATGTGGCGTTTTAGCCGAGTTAGGTAAGTTTCATCTCTCACATCGTGACTGAATCTAGGGGCGCTTTCCATTCAAAAAAAATTCTGGTTTGAAATCTGGGAAATTCCACGTGCCAAATGGAATAGTACATTCCTGTTGCACAGACCCTACCCAAGCCAACGCGGGTTTGGTTATTATTCTTGTAATCACGATGCAAAAGAGCGGTACTGGGGACAATGATTAAATCAAGTGAAAAGGGACATTTCGGACTTCGAATGTGCGGACCGGTCGAAGTGGACCACCGTCAAAAGTGGTCTCAAATATTCCGGTCGGACCGAACCAAAATGGTCCGTTCCATTGATTTCTAACCGAAATTTACGGAATTTTAGGCTGAATGCAAAGCGCCCTAGATAGCCGCCAAATAAAATATTTTAACATAACTTTAACATAATTCAGTAGCTGAAGGATGGCGTGTAGAAGAGCGTATAAAACTTAGTTACTTCGGACATTTAAAGCACTGAATTTGGCAAAAATCTTACATTTCTATTAGAGGGTCATAGTGGTCAAGTTTGTCCGATGATTGAAAGCTATTTGAGGATCGTACCGGCAGACAATGATTGTGTCTCTTAATACCAAAAGGACGAGATACTTTGGAGGAATAAAACACAGTTCCAATATACAACAGCGTTTCTCACCTGTAAAGCAGCTTCTGCTTCCTCCAAAGCCGGCCTGGCAGCTTCAAGTTTTTCTTCAGCAACAGCTTTATCGGCCTAAAAAAATGACAATAATGTTACTTCGGAGAATTCTTCGGGGCCGCCGGTGAACTACAGAAAAATGTCGCCTTGTTTACTGACCTGACGATTAATGAGGGTAGATTCTTAAAACGACGGCTTCGGGATAAGGCGTGGAATTATAAGCATGGAGGCGGATCGCTATTCACCAGGATTGCGAGACGGCTCTCAAGGCGCTTAAGTCACCATAAATCAGCCAAGACCCCACCCTCGATCCCACTATGAACTCTCAATCAGATGAATAACTTACCGCAATATCGTCTACAATAGCTTGAGCTTTGTCTTTGACTTTCTGAACCTGAGCTTTGACTTTCTCTGCAGCTTGAGCTTTTACTGTAACCTCTTTAAGCACCTGCCAAAAATAGTGTTACTGGTCAGTTAAAACATTTAAGTAAAACATTTCACAAGGGTACGGAGTGTCTCATCTTATTACCCGTTCGGCGCGAGAAGTGGGTCAAAAATATAAGCTGAAGCCTTATATCAGATTAAACTTTGTATCAGATTAGATACTCTTTCGAGTGTTTGACCTTCCTTCTGAAATGATTATTAATGCTTGCGAAACTTGTGGCGATCTGACCTTCAGCCTTCCGAGCAATAGTGAAGTTTTCGCTGCAGACTTAAAGGATACGGTTTTAGGGTCAAGACTGTTAGACACTCGTTTCCATGTTTCAGTTGAACCTCTTTTAAGTGGCCATCTTGGAAGAAGAAACAAGTGGTCACTTATCAAAGAATGGCGGGTTCATTTTGCGTTACTGAGTTGGTGAGTTAGAGTGCCCAAGGCTTCTAAATAGATGTTCAACTATACAAACACTAGTTCTGTAGTATTTCAACTGAATTAATTTACATAAAACAAAAGGTGTCGACTCTCATCAAGAATTGTGGGGTCAAACCTACTCTGATACTTGGTTCAATTCAGAAAAAAAGGAAGAGGAACAAAGTCCCCATTCCGTTTATTTTGGCTCCCTTTGCCAAAAGCATTGCTCGAATGAAACAGTCCGTATAAAGAATCTTACCAGTTCAGCCTTCTCAGATGCCACGGCCAACTCCTTTTCTTTCACAGCTAATTCTTTAGACAGTTGAGCTACAGACTCACTGGCTTCCACGAGCTTGTCTAAACCAGTGTTCATTCTCCGTGCCAGCTCGCCAATTTGTTCTCGTTTTAAAGAGTAGATGGACTTGTAGCCATTGATGAAGGAAAGGTAGGACTTGGGAGTAACGTGTGTCGCGCGACGATATCTAAAGTAGAGACACAAAAGAGTAAACGACCAAGAAAGAATCAGTTCAGAACAGTTTTTTGATCTTGAACAACAGTATAGTTTCGACATAAGAACTTCTTCAAAATTGCTCTCAATAACGGTGAGTTTACAAAAGTAAATGGCTTCCCACTAATTGTTATTTTTATTTTTTCCTTTAAATGTGTTTAAATAAATTACAACAATTGAAATTTTCCAAGAAGCGTTTAGCAATTATCGTCGCTGACAAGAATTCAAGGGGTTACAATTGGCAAGATATTGTCCTGGTTTTATCCCTTGTCTACAAAGGTACTTAGGACAATTCCTGAACAGCAATGGACTCAAATGATAGGAGAGGTACCCCTACGCGTTACTATATATCTATGCTGAGAAAATCGGTTATGCTCCATAGCATAACACGATAGGAAAACTGAAAGGAATATAATTGGACATCTCTTACCTTTGAAAATAATCAGTGCAGCTTATGGCCACACCGTCATGAAACACACCCATAGCATGCACCACTTGTTGCTTGACCTCAGGCACACAAACGATCTCGAAATTGGACAAAAAGTGATCTGCTACAGCAATCAAAGCATCTTTTGGCCAGCGGCTGAACCAGTCCATCGTACATCCGCTAATTAGACCAGGAAACTTGAGTGATCTGTTGCGGAATTTCTCACCGACCTGAACACGAAAAGAAAAGGAGAAAAAGATGAGCTTGGGAGCTGATCTTGATGAAATCGATCCCTGTCGAGGACACGAATGTACTTGTTTTCTATTCCATTTTTTGACACAAAAAGCACATCTTTCGAATTTTAAAGCCGAGCTTTGTGTTCTCGATATTTGTGAATATGACATACCGGCGAGAAACACAGAACAACATGAAGATTGTGCTTGGCTCGCGTCAGGAAGTAGTCGTACAGATTTTCCCCTGTCGGTGGTCGCCTGGGAAATTCCTTCTTCATCACAGGTATCAGCTCGCTGCAGATTTCGTCGATCTCATCGCGAGCAAAAAGGTTGGAAATTTCCCCGGAGGATAGAAGATTGTTGAGGTATTCAAGGAAGCCCTCTTCTTTGATTTCTTGGTCGGTGAAGATGAATGTTATTCCCAAGCCCTGCATTCCTGCCACTCGGTAAAGATATTTGAGGTCTTCCATCAAGTTGGAAGCGTTGTAAGACCTACGAAATTTAAAATAAAAACCATGTCAACAAGAGACTACGAGGAATTGTTTTTCCACAATGAGTACAAATCACGAACCTGACTGGCTTACTATCTGATCCGAAGGTTGCCTGGTTGTTTTAGTCACCGGCTGGCTGACTGACAATTGCCCGACTAACTAACTGATTGATTAATTGACAGGTTGGACTTGTTTTTCTATACATAATACTCCTCGTAAACCTGCCTGACATACTGTCTGATTTAAAGGTTGTCTGGTTACTTTAGTCACTGGCTACTAGCTAGTTGGCAGGCTGACTGACAAACTGACTGACCGATTAACTGACAGGCTGGTTGCTGTAGCCACTGGCTACTGGCTGGCTGACTGACAACCTGACTGACTGACTGACTGACTGACTGACTGATCCATTAGGTGACAGGTAAACTGACAATTTGCTTGCTGTTTAGTAATAACTGCACCATTGGCAAATTGACCGCTTGAACAAAGGAACGGACTTACAGATGATTTCGATGAAGAAAATCGGATGAAAAGATGTCCCTGACTAAAGGTTGAATGTTTTCTACACTGATCAATCAAATAAGTACCTCAGTACAAAAATGGAGCTCGCTAAAGATAGTAATAAAAGAAAATTGACTATCCTAGTCAACTGCCGCATAACTGTCCACGTTGTGATAACGCATAACGAGAATCTACAACGTGGGAAAGAACTTATTTCCCACGTGTAATATCAGTAGCATAACTGAGCGCGTTAGTACATTCTCTGCCAATATACATAGTTTATCCACCTTGTCAGAGTGATCTGAAATGTTTTGTAGCCAGCTATGAACGAAGCCAGCCGCGTCAAACTCTGCTTTCCAGAACCACCTACCCCGACCAGGAGGGCGTTACCACGCGGGGTACGAATTATACGGGACACCTGTAAAAGGAAAAGAAAGAGAGTGTTACTGACGTCTATCCACAGAGTATAGTCGCGCAAACTGTGTTCTAAATGCCATTGCAGGCCATAAATATATTAAGGACTCAAAGATCTTCCTAAGAGACAAAGAGGACCAAATGAGGCAAGCGACTTTTATAGACATTACAAGTCAGTAATAGCAATTTAGTCATGGATGATACTACAATGTGGATGATGATCAGCCACTGTAGAAAAAGGCAGAAGGCGTGAGTGAGATGTTATTACCCTCATAAGATGAATCATGGCGTCTCTGAAAAACACAAGATCCATGCCGGCGCCTCGGACACTCTCGTTATACTGCTCCAAGTACATCTTGAGTCTTTCTTCAAGGCCTTCGAAGGATGGGATCTTAAAGATTGAATAAAAGAAAAAAAGGAAAATTAATAACGGAAATATACAAAGAAACAGCACTAACAAAAGAAATTACGACAACCTTAGCAACAACATGAAAGGAAGGTGAAAACAATATAAAGTCAGCGCAAACATTCGTAGCTTCAATCGTAGAAGTTTCAGTTATATAAATCTCTGGATATTCATCGCGAGGAGTTTTCGCGGCGAGGAATTCGAACATTAAAAAAAGACTTCTTGTATGATTTTCTTACCGGTTCATAAACCTTTGGAGTTTCAAAGTCAGCGTCTTCTGGCTCGTCACCTGTGGCTTCTGGCGCATCCCTAAACAACACAACGTAATTGGACAATAAAAAGATGACGTCATTTCACTCTAACTACCAGAATCCTTCAGTTTGTTGTTTTCTTGTGGCTTGTTATTCAAAGATCGGCGGCATTGACAAATCGAAATAAAAAAGCAAAAACAAAATGAATTCTGGTAGCTGTAGTAAAATGTCGTCATCGTGAAAATGGCAAGTTAGGCCACTTTCACGATATGGTGTTGATCAGTCGTTAGAGCTAATACAGCCAACTCTCTCTAAGACGGACACCTTTGGGACAGGCACTAAGTGTCCGTCTTAGAGAGATGTCCGTCTTATAAAGAGTCAAATAAAAGGAGTAAAGAAAGGCAGGGACCAACGCTAAGTGTCTGTTTTACAGAGGTGTCCGTCTTATAGAGGTATCCGTTAAGAGAGAGTCGACTGTACCCACAATCACAGTTTACCTACAGATTGGAATTTTGAGCTGGTCTAACAAGGAGATTAAAAAGTCAAGTTTGCGGAGAAATTAGTAAGCTATAAAAAGCAGGAGCAAACCTCAAAAAGTCTACCAGATATGGTAGATCCTCGATCATCGCCTGCAAGTCTTCTCCGAGTTCCTCACCGATAACACGCTTCATTGTCTTCTCAAACCAGTCCTTGTCAGGTTGATTCGTGAAACGATCGGAAATAACTCGGATGCACTCGTGTTTCCATAGAGACATCAACGACTGCTCAGTCGATACCACTTCAGAGATGCAGTAGAGAATACCTTGCCATATCCTGGACAAATCTCTCAGGTTAAAGATGTAGTGAAATTTGGCTGGCGTGGGAAGCATTTTGATCTAACAAAAAGTGAAAAAATTTTGAGATATCGAGTATGAATAAGATTACGTTCATCACTGCCTAATATTTCATTATTATAGTGAAATAAAAACCTTGAAAACAATAAAAACTTCACAAAGCACATTGCCAAGCAATTACGGGTAAGCAGGAACGAGAGCTGGCTCCATATGTTCAAAAGTTGGATAGGGCTATCCGCTGGATAAATCACTATCCACTGGATAGCGCAATTGGTCTCCGTACCACTTACGCGCTGGATAGCGATTTATCCGGTGAATAGCGCTATCCAACTTTGCACAACCAGGACCTGGGGGAACATTCCTGACTGAACATGAATAGGTATTTGAATGCTAATATCGATTTAACGTCAACGCGAAATTGAATTTGAATATAAATACTAGTACTTATGTGAATGAGAACGTAAAAGTGAGTATATTCTCATGAAACACCATCTCTTAATAAATCGTTTATAACGAGTGTTCTTGCGTTCTGGAAAGTGTTAACTTTTCAGAATTGGAAATCTATTATATCCATCAGGAGAATATCTTTCAGGACATCACATCCCATCTTCCACTTAATCAACAACCTTCTTGTTGCCTTTTCTGATACCGAACGTAAGATCTTTATATTCCATAAGTTAATTATCTCATGAGTACCTTAGTCAGCTGCCAGAGTCTGCGAGTACAAGGAACAAGTTTGTTAGCAAGTTCTTGAACAACACTGGAAAAGCCACGCTCCGAACAGAAATGGCCACTGCCAATTACACCTTTTAATCAACAACAAAAACAAAGACAAAGTATCGTTACCGCAATAAAAAGGTAGGCATTATTTAGTAGCAAAAAAAGACTTTTCCCTCCTATGGAGGGAAGCATCAAGAATGTTCGTGGAAAAAAATTAACAGGATGATACAACAGGACATTCATCATCGAGTGAAGAAGGGATTCTACATAAAGGAGTATTGAGTGTTAATACGATAAAGTGGGATGTTGGAATTGGCTACATAAAAAACAATTGAATCAAAAAGGAAAATCATCTTTTTTAAAAGAGTAGAATACAACACTTGACGTTCGCGCGGTCGTTATCACTTCCCTGAGTCCTGTCCTTTAAACGAAAGTACCGAATTTGTCGCACCAACTTTCTAAATTGTAAGGGTGCTCTTGCGAGGGCAAATTCAAACGAACCAAATTTAACAGAAACAGAACAGTCCGAAAGCAAGGCATATTGCAGACAACTCACCAAAGATCTTATCAATGGAGTTGTTGCTTGGAAGAGTACAATTGAAAACGCTAAACTGCCTCTTGAGTCGTTGTGGAATATCATTTCTTCCACCGCCGGGATGGATCATGGCCGCTAGGAACTGGATATCTGCCAGATTTGTGAAGTCACCGGGTTTCTCTAGATTATAGAAACCCTTGTTCTCCATAACTTGACGGACTATTTCATTGGTTACCTGACAAATTACAAGACCAGTGTTAGAGCACGTTTAATTTAATCGTGTAACATTGGAAACAACAATTGTTGTACATCATGTTTTGGGCTAAAATGCGACATGGAACGCGTATTAGCAAACCTGGTCTCCCCATTCGTTGATAATAGGCATGTTGATATCATCAATAAACACTGTCATCTTTTTGCCAGCAGGAGGGCCGTACGTGTTGCCCATTCGTTTGTCCACGTAGCTCTCAATCGTCCGCTGGAACATCAGTGGCGTGGACGCCGAGGAGAAGTTAAAGCTCTTACTCAAATGTCTTTCAGGATCGTATTTACCCATGTTCCCCTTGATCATGACTGTCTTAGCTGTGCCTTGCTCACCGATTAACAAAGCAGCCTGAAATAAAAAGAACGAGTTCAAGCGAGTTAAAGGTGAAGACTGCTGGGACCCAAAGTTGTAATGAGATGGTCCAACTGGGAGGAGGAAAGAAGCCGGCAAAAAAACCACCTGACGAAGAACAGTGATGAAAGAGCTGGGGAGATGGGTCTAATATGGGGTGAAGCGCTGGCCATAGCACAGGTCACACAGCTCACGACAGGGTTGAGTGGCGACGTTTTGATTGCGGCCTTATGTCCCAGCCGGGATGAAGTGGTTGAGTCCATGAGAGTGAGTTATCTTTGTTTGGATGATCAAGTCTACAGACGAGCTTAACGAAACATGACACCCTACCTTTCCCTGTTTGGACACAATCTGGATGAGGTAGTCTGTGCGCACGTTATCCACGTTTGGAACAAGGATGGAGAGGAAGTCAGGGTTGTGATCTCTCGGATATATGTATTCCTCCACACGATTGTTCCAGTGCTCCCATTCGCCTATGATTTCAAATACACCAGAATAAAACGCTCAGTATAAGTGCGGTTACTGGTTACACTACCCAGAAAAGCAGAGGAAAGCTAGACACCCGTATATGATTCTAACCATACCGACACAGCTAGAATATACCACGGTCGACCATTTATCCAAAGATACACAAAAAGAGCAAAATAGTCGCCCATACTAGTCACCGAGTTTAAAAGCAAGAGCTAGGACATCAAAAGTAAAAAACAAAAATCGACAAAAAGGCGTCCTTTACAGTAATTATTTTTAGGTTTCAGATAACTATGTTTTCAAAAGCCCTGCACTGGCAGTCAAACAATAATAAAAATGACATGTTTATTCCTTTTTCTTCGAAGCGTAAAACAGGACGAAATGACATCAACCAAACAGCTTAACAGATCCATACTATCCAATGATGTTTAAACTACCTCTCTATAAGAACAACGTTACAATGACCAAATGAATTTCAGCAAACTATTTCGAAGAGGCTAGGATTTAACTACCTGCTTCGTTAACCAGAAACTCAAAAATCGTGTCCAATGATCCCTCGTCAATGGGAGGCAGATCTAGTTCAAAGTTTCCTCTTGTGAACTCCTCCATCTTGGCTCGATCATCCAGCTCTAACAGCGCACCAATACTCCACATGAGACAGAAGATGTAAAGCCTCTCCAGATGGGATTCCGAGACGTTGGTTCCGTCTTCTTTCTTAGGAATCAGACCTTCCAGAATAGTGAGAGCCTAAAAAGGAACGAAAACCACAACAATAACATTTCCTGTTGGAATGATGTCGAAATCATATACATGCAAACACATTTGTTGTTCTATTACAAATATTACACACTAAGAACGGACATTGCGAATGCCATAGAGGTAACTGTGGTATACAAGAAGGGGCAAACTGGGACTTTAGTGCGAGAACACCGACCACCAGTCCACGTAATCAAGACCTCACTAATATGTTCGGGGTTTTTACAATGAATATTGTAAATATGAGACTACGTACTCTAAAGTGCAGTTACTTACCTGCATGATATAATTGTGTTCCAAAATGTCCATTTTAAAGACGCAGTTTTCGCGAGCAAAGCGCATGATTTCATCGAATGACTTGTCAAACAGACCTTTCAAGACCTCTGCCTCAGCTTCTGGCCGTTTATTCAGCCACGCCTGGGGAGATATCAGCAAGAGTGTTAGGGTTAGAATTACAAGATGGACACAACACGTTATTTAACCTGTTTACACTTAACATTACAACAAAAACCGGGCAAAAAAAATCCAAACGATTCATTGGCAATCGTTGAGTTTTTGAGCGACATCCTAAATATCTACAAGACAGTGAGACCGAAATGATCCGTTCCATTTGATTTCTAACCGAAAATTCCGGAATTTTGAGCTGAATGAAAAGCGCCCAGTGATACGACTTCAAAGGAGAAATTTAAATGGGATTAACCTACTGACAATCATACAGTATGTGCACTTGACAAATAAAGATTTACTGCACTTTAACTTTCAAGGGCATGCCAAGTAATTTCTGTAAGCTCCAAGCAAGCTTCAAATTTAAAAAATTGTCAGATAGGAAGGCTAGGAAGGCTAGGAAGGCTAGGAAGATAGGTTAGGAAGAGCTTGCCCGTAAGGCACGATTTCTGAGCTAAATGAAAGAGACCCAGCATTTGCACGCCATTTTTACCTGAAGAACAGGTCTCCAATCCAATCCAGAAGAGCTCATGTACACCATCCCGTTCCGAGAAACAGTGGCTGGTGAGGCGTTATCGATGTTGTGAGGCTCAAAGATGATCTTACATTGAGGTGACATTGGAATTCGGTCTCCATTTGCTAGAGTGAGTGTTTTGTTATCGTCTAATACGCTGTTTAGATTCTCGATCCAGATGGCATCTACTGGCCCATCCAACACAATCCAGATACGCTCCCCTTAGGAACAAAAATCAAGAGGAATCAAACTCAAAATTCCAGGAAAACTACCGTAAGTTGGTTTGGTTCGCAATTCAATGAAGAAGACAGCGATGCCGCTTTCTCTTTGTTTACCCAACTCTTAGTCTTTAACTAAATACCTCTGTGGAAGACGCGTTTCACCACGTTAAGTTTTCACGCTTTATTGATGAAACATCTGCATGTAAATGAATGTTGTAATGGAATGTTTCTTGTTCTAGAATAGACATAGTCATGACAGAAAATTTATTGGTCATAAAATTTACGTACTTTCTGTACGAGGGGGTACACACCTTTCTTAGCACGAAGCGTCTTCCTCCACAGTGTCGAGAAGATACCGTCGGTCCAGTCATTAGTAGAGACATCCAATCGTCCAAACATTTGAGGTGCAGTAATGGCTTTGGGGTTCATTCTCATTTCTCTGTGTGGTGTCCCACAATCTGTCATTGCTTTCATCAAGACGTGGATGCAATTAGTTTTACCCGCACCACTGGGACCGAGTACCATCATTCCATGACGCACTCGCTGAGTCTCAAATAACTGCAAGAAATTCGTAACATGGTCTTTTCTATATCAAAGAACAAGTGTTATTATCAAAATCGTGCGGTAGACACCCGTGCAGAATACGCCCTAGTTTGACTGAAACAATTGACAAAGAATTACATTTAGTGAATAGAGCGGTTTTCATTTGAGTGTCGAAAAGTAATTGGTTTTGCACTTTCTACACGATGCGATTGGCTTAAAAGATTCGCGCCACCTTTTCATCCAATCAGAAGTAAAACCAAAGCCAATTGTGACGCGCTCGCATGCATTTTCCCGCGCTTTGCGTCAGCCACATGTAATTACTTCGAGTTTTGATTGGTTCAATGTATTGTCTGTGTCCTATGTGATTGGCCAGAGTAATTACTTTGGTTTTGGTTTTACGACACTCAAACGAAAACCACTCTAAGCTTAAGCATTTATCAAAACCAGTCAGAAGATAAACAAACAATTGGGTCTAATTCACGCTAAGTGAAGGAAAAGACCTAATGATTACAGCGGGAAATGAGACAAAAACAAGCAAAGCACAACAAGGTTTTCAATTTTTTTCTAGAGGGCTATTACCTGGATAAGTTTCAGTCTCCATGACGGATGGTTGATAAGTCCAGCCTCTTCAACCTGGCTGGCTATCGCTTGTTCTAACTCAGGATACCCGGCTTTGTCCAACACAATTCCAGGGAAGAGATCGTTAATAAGACTTAAGAACAAGGGTTCGTCTTCGTCAATCTATGATAAAAGAGCATGTTTAGATATAAAAAAAGAACTTTACACTAGACGCACTTGCATGCGATCGATTTTTTTTCTAGGAGGGAACGAAATAGGAGGAACTTTTCTACCCATATCAGTTGCCAAGAGCCTTCACCATCAACATTTCTACCTGAAATACAAGGATTTTTCTTTCAATACCGCTAGTTTGAAGTATCTTACCAGTTTGGATAGGTTCATATCCCTGAGCACTCTCATAACAATCGTGTTTTCACTGTCCCCGACACTTTGCCGTTTTGCAGCACCCAGAGTTCGTAAAACAGACAAAATGTTCCTCAGGCCAAAATCATAATGCACCTGAAGAAATAATAAATAAATAAATAAATAAATAAATAAATAAACAAACAAATAAAAACAAGTGCCGTAATAAGTAAGGCGAGGCAAGAACGACAGGGGGTAGGGCACAGAAAGTACGTGTATCCGTTGCAGTTAATTTTTTTATTTTAGTTAATACTTGTTTTTCCTTTGTTTTAAATTCATTAGAACACATTACCATACCCAAAAACAATGGACAAGCAAAAATTAACTGAAATAAAAAATTCAAGAACTACAACATATCCATCAATTTAAGATTAGCACCTGTTTGGACAGCTGTTCTTCACAGAGTTTGTATAGAGTGAAGAATTTCCTGGCCAAAGTCACATTGTCAATAAAACCGCAGCTTGCAAGCTTCACACGAATGATGATCTGTCTGTCTGGGACCATCATTGCCACTGTACGGAACTGGATCTTAAGATTCTCAGGCAGCTCTTGGCGACCAGCGTACCCTGGGTTCATTGTCAAGAAGATACCTGGAACGAAGGCGAAATCAGGGTCATATTTAGTACGCCGAACAATATGAATCCTAAACAGAGATGTATACTGTATTTTTAGAAACCAGTAAAGAAAAGCCATTTTAAAATCAACTTTTTTTAGCGGCACTTGAATGAAATGTACGATTACGACAACAAGGAATAACAACCATCCCGGGTAACCTTATAATTTTAAGATATGGCACTTTTCCCCTCAAAATGAATCCTTGAGCAAGAAACTGGCAATGCATGCATTTATACTTTTTTTACGCCAAACGCATCAAGTAGGAAAAAAGACAGCCTGCTTTCCACAATCCTTTTCAAATTCAAATTCAAATTGATTTATTTTTATGTACATTGTTGCTCTATTACCAAATTCAGGATTCATATCCACTACATCGCCGTCGGAGAATATAAACTGCTTCTTCCGCTCCTTCTTACACATAAGCACAATGTAGATCTGCTGGGCTGCCACAGATAACACAGGGAGGTCAATACGGTTGAACTCATCAAAACAGCCCCAGCTTCCAGATTGGGCAAGGCCTATAAAATACCAAACAATTATCAGCTGATTATCACCAATTACAGTAGCAAGTGTCATTTACTAGGAATAGAGATAACTAGAAAATCCATCGGCATTCTTTTACACCCATTTTTTTTTTTGGTTTATCTTATTTACTCAGGGAAATAATGTGAGGAATAACATAGCCACACCTTTGAAAATTCGACCAAGTCCTCGGTAGTCCATTTGATCAGAGCAGTTGAACACAACCACATATTTACCAAGCGCTTTACCCATGTCTTTTGTAGTCTCTGTTAAAAGAGGATAAATAATGATGTAATACAATATTGACCTCGTAACCGGTATTCTCCAGTGTTGCCTAATATTTCTCCACAAAAATAAATCTGATTCAAGGTTGTTTAACGCTTGTGCCAGGTACCATGCCGTACGCTCTGTAGAGAAGTTTCAGATAATCTAACCTCAATCTTTTTGGGGTTTCAAAACAATACACTTCAGACACTAGCGTTAAAATCTAATCAGTTTCAGCCGTTGAATGTCCATCGTTGCCAAAAGGCCTTCCACATTGACCCACACTGGTCCACGTTTTGCGAGACACAGCGCCAGCGTTTTATGAAACTATCCAAGTTTAATCATCACAAATCAAACCTGTTTTTCCTGTTCCAGCGGGTCCAGCTGGTGCACCACCCATGGACATCGCAAGAGCTTGTGCCAATGTTATGTAGCAGCGGTCAGTTAGAGGCGTGATGACAAGTCTTTCCGTGCAGCCAATGAATTCGTTCTGATAAATGAAGTCGACGTCCGTTATAGAAACCATACACCTGTCCGTGTCATCGTTGAAGTAAAAGCGTATTTGTTTAAGCCATTCAAAGTCTCCTGGAGTCTTGATGTGCATGCGACACTGAAAAAGAAGTTTGAATATAAAAGAAGCACGAGTAAGACAAAAGGAAGGATCAAATACAAATTGTTTAGAGAAAAAGAGCAATATCTAATAAGGGTTCATCTGAACCCTCGCATGCACATGAGTTTTTAAGCTAATAGAATACTTTTTCACGCTATGCGTACGTAAGGAGTATATGTGGATGTTTAAATGTCCAAAGACAAAAACAGAGAAAATTCTCGTGAGTACACGGTAAGTGCTTTATTTTAAATTAATCTACAATTAAGCCAGCAAGAACACGCTAAACAGAGGAAAGTTTGAATATTCACCGTTTAAAAATTGAAAATCGCTGAGGTTTTTTTTCACTTACCAAATCATCAAAGATGTCTCGCTGATGCACATGAATAGTGATAAGCGTCTCAAACTTTGTCCTTTCAACCTTGGTAAGCTCTTTTGTCGTCTGCTCGATTAATACATTTAGCAGTTCCAGGAAGGCTGTGTTGGTTTGTTGCATGACCTTTTTGTCGTATTTTGCATTCGTTAGCGCTTCTGTTGAATCTCTGGTCCAAATCATTTGGATTCCTAACAAGCCAACCTGTAAAATTTATTTAAGTTACCAAATCAAATAACCAAATCACTGCCGCAAAAAGAAATGAAATATTAACCTCATAAAATGAACATTCCTTAATAAACCTCGGAATTCAATTAAATCGATTTATTATCAACAAAGAAGGTAAACTCAGTAGTACAGGCGCTTTTGCACGATGACAGAAATTATTACATGTAGGTGTAAATGCTTCTTCAGAGCGTGTGTAACTCTAAATACCTGGGCTGGGAAAGTGCTGAGAAACTCCAGCAGGTTGAATCCCTGGTCTTGTACAGCAGTGTGCGCCGTGCGAATCACGCCATGGACTGACTTGCGTGACATTTGTAACAAGGTTCCCAGCCAAACTTCTACATTTCCTTGTGCCATAACAGGTTTTTCGAGCTGAAAGACACAGTGTACACAAATAGCAGAAAATTAACCACAGCCTCGATAATTCAGTTATCAAGCAACAAAGTACACGCTAGACTATCAGCCACTTTTATCAACTGATCTCATTTTTCAATTATCATTTTACCTTTTGTAAAACGTCTTTGTTGTACAAAGAAATAGGACACTTAAAGGAAATGAATAAAACAGCAAGCAACTAATGCACGAAATATCTCATCTCACCTCTATCGTTTCACCTTCTGACGAGATGATGGCAAGAATTCGATCATAGTCTTTCTCGTGGAACTTCACCATCTTTGTATTGTCAAATACGTTCAGCAAGTGCGCCTATAACATGGACGACAAATATAAATAATTAAAGGCCTTAGTAGAGCCTGTTTACTTGCGTACAATATCTTTATTCGAAGCCATTACAAGCAGAGCCGTTGCTTGACTGACAATAAGAGTTTGGGCCAAAAACTTCAAAGTGAATATGTTTATCAAAGTACGTTTTACCTGAATGGTATGTGAATCACTAGCTTGTCCGAGAATCTCCAACAAGACTGGATCGGAAACAAAGAAAAACCTTGGGAAAACAAGACGTTTCTTTTCCAGATATCTGAAAAAGAATGAGCAAATACAAAGTAAGTCTCTTGACAGCTGTACGCTACCATCTAACTTCTTGCAAACAGATACAAACTCTAACTTTTCAAATAAATAACTGCATAAATCGACAACTGTGATGTTAAATTAAAGTTCATGCACGGGTACTCCATTCAATGTGCTTACGCCTATATTACTCAAAAAACTTTACAACAGCGTATTATAAAATCAATCGTCCCACTACTTAATCCAAATAGACAGCTTCCTGTTACTGGCTTGTGAGGGGTGCTGCTTGGCCTACCGAGTTTACCAGACATCACTATGAAATATTTCGCAAATGTGCTTCATTTAACTTCACATACCCACTAAGTGATTTCTGACAGAGTTCCAGTTGTTCCAAGAGATGAGGTAACAGTTGCCCGAGGGTTTCATCTCCCACACAGCACTGCACCACATTAGCATTCTCATGAGCTCGGGTCATAATCTTAACCCACTGCTTGTCAATGTTCTGAAACCGTTTGGCTTCCTAAAAGGTAAAATAAAATGGGTGTTAAGTACAATTGTTAAATAGTGAAAGGGCGAGATAAGCTGTATGAGCTAGTCTGCAGTTCTAAAGCCGGAAACAACTAAAGGTGGATCCGTCAGTTACTACCATATATAGGAAACAAATCTTTAAGAGGCATCACTCACCAACACCCTCCATACTTTATATCTCTTAATAACATATACAGCGAAAATACCCTAAACGAAAGCTCGGAAACAAAGGTCCAGTAGGCAGTAGAGAAGTTGGCAGGGGGAAAGGGGGTTGAAAAGTAGGTGCACATATGATCAGAGGGTGGCTGAAGACATACGTTGGTAAAAGTTAAACAAATGTGACAACGACAGACAGGAAAAAAAACCGCGTGAGAATAGGCGAGAGCACCTATGCGATGTTGCATTTGCCAAAAGCACTTAATGTTTGTTTAAGTGTGCGATGCACAGCGTTCATAATGGCCATCTTAAACAGAGAGGACGGCCGATTGGATCAAGTAAGAGATGCAGTTTTCACCAACCTTTGGCAGCTGTTTAGCGATATCTCCACCCACAAAGACAGCCTCAAGGTAGATCCACAGGTTCTGTACAGTTAACCAGTTCTCAATGATGTCAGTTGTGTTGGAAAGCTTTTGAACCCAGCTCTGAATATTCTTCTTGAATGGAGCGTTATATCTGAAACGTAGATCAACATATTATCACTTTCTGGACGAGCGAACAGGATATCACACAACTATTCTCCGAAATATTCTATACATACCCTACCCTTGGATGCTCAAGGGTAGCTCAAATTACAGTTGAATTAAAGATGGCTGCTACACTCTCTGCCAAGAAGTTTCCAAAAGTTTATTCTATTGCATGGCAACCAACTTGTCTCGGGCTGATAATCTGAGTTTTAGAGAGAGCGGCCAGGCCTCAGTTGTTCAAAAGTTGGACAGCGCTATCAAAAAATTACTCAGTTCAGTCATGGGCATGGGTGAAACGTTTAAAAGAGAAATAGCAAGCAGAAGGGGGAAAGGAAGCCTTTAGCTTTCACTTTAAATGCGCTGTTTTAGTGCGAAAAGAACAGTAACTCATCGCATTTATAACCTCACAGAAATAAACAATTGCTCCTTTACCTGTTGCTCATTAAAGAACCCAATACCATCAGACTGTCTTCCATTAGCGTCACAATCTCCGATGTGTTGTCTCCCCGTAGAAGAAGCTCTCCGCGGTTCTTGAAGTTGGCGAAAGTAAGTTCACGAGTGCTCCAGTCAGCAACGACGGCTTTAAGCTTAGCCTCAATGTCTTTCTCTTTCACCGCTGCTATACAAACATCCTATGGACACACAAAGTTTTACTTTTTATCTGGCACTTTTGTTTAAAAAAGTTACAGGTGTCTTTGATTCACGATTGATTAAGAAAAGAAAAGGGACGAGGGTACCAAAAACATAAGTAATCAAGCTACTCATCGCTTACAAATTGTGTAGGTTTTCTGACTTCTTAACCAGTACTGATCATTAACCTAGTGAACGAACCTAGCAACTTCGTGTAAACTCTTGCCAATGGAAATCAAACAGCCTCGAGATCAACTTGACTACTTTTGTGGTTTCCTTTACTAGTGCATCAGTTTTAATAACTCGATTTCATAATACATACTTCTATGTTATTTTCAAACAACACTCTCTGTTAGCGAATCCATAAAAGTACGAAACTATTTAAGGTTTTCACTGTATTGCCACAATGATCGAAGTGTGATGGTGAATTTTAAGCATGGTAAATATATGAGAAAGATTTATTTAGTTAGTGACTCAAGCGGGTCGGAAGAAAGATGTGAGCTTTCCTAATAGGAGCGAAACCTATGACCCTTCTGGTTACTAGTCCAGATGCTTTACCACTAAGGTACAGGAGACTCATGGGAGCTAAGGCCAATAAACTAGGTTCCTTAGCTTAGTGGCCTTAGCTTCCCTGACTCTCCAGGGGCGGGTTGTTCAAAGCTGGGTTAAGATAACCCAGGGTTAGCGCGAAATTTGATATTCAGATATGAAAGCTTAAAAGTAATCTGAAATTCAGTTTAATTCTTTTTGTCAACAAGTTGATGATCGGATGCTCTTAAAAATAACAGAGAAAATTATCCAAGAAAATCCTTTGAAGAAAAGAAAAAGAATTCAGGTTAAATTTAACCCTGGGTTAAGCGCTAATCGGCCTTCGAACAACTGGGCCCTGTAGCTTAGTGTTAGAGCACTTGGACTAGTAACCAGAAGGTTCATAGGTTTTGCTCCTATTAGGAAAACTGGGATCTTTCTTCCTACCCGCCCGTGTCACTGACTAAATAAACGTCTTTTTCAAAATTGCTGCCAAAGGAATACTGTTGGAAGGATATGACAAAGGTCCACGCACCTCGATGTCTTCCTTGCTTTTCAGCAATGGTGCCTCCATGATATTCCTGAGGGAGAACGTTTCTGACTCCATGTCAAATGTGTGACCAGTTAACCCTGCTATCCGGTCCCAATGTCTCTGTTTCATAGCTTTGTTCGCCATCAGTTCCAGTAGCGGGCAGCTTTCATTGAAGTCGTCGATGGTCTTCTTCAAATCCAGGAAAGCTTGCCAGTCTTTCAGAGCTCGGGGAAGCTTACGGCAGCTAGAGAGAAAAAAAAGAGAAAGCTTACAAATCAATGCTACTGATGACTTCTGCAGCATAAATGAAGGACCTGATGCAAGTTAAAATCTCTCCGAGTTAGCATATACTTATTACAACTCCGCCGAAATCGTTAAAACATTTAAGTCTAGGAGTACAACGACTACACCATGGTTATGGTTACTTTAAAGATGGGTTTTACAACCTTTACGTGGTGCTTCTTGTAGTTTTATTGTGCCTATCTCACAATAATATGCAAAAACCCTACACTTTCTCACCCAGTTAAAAAAACAAGTCATTCCTAGTAACACATCTAATCCTCACCGTGACTGGAAGTCCTGTAGCTCTACGTTTATCTTTTCTATGTTGACGTCAACCCACAGTATGTCGTAATATCCATTCACCGTATCAATGACGTCATTATACAGACCGTACAGCTTCTGTAAGAGGTTGAGTTCTCGGCGAATCTGCATGAGGTCTGGATAATCAGTCACAGGCAGACCAAACAACTCCTCTCCACCAGAATATGTGATGTATTTTCGCCACAGAGCATCAAATCGATTCTGAAAAAGACAGTCGATTAACTAGTTGCTGTAACAGAAGCAACCCTGGTTTTAGCAGTTGGTCAGTTTAAATGGACTGTAGCGGAAGAAACAACATGACAACAGAGAAAGTTTGTATGAGCCAAGACCTTGACTCTGAACATTCCGTACGTTTCTTTCAGTTCTTTGCAAAGGATGAAATTCCCGGTTTCGTGAATAACGTCGACAGACGTCGACAGGTGCTGATTAATTTCCGACACACAAGCTATAAAGATGACTCTACAAATCCCTTGCATGCAGGAACGACAAGCTAAACCACGTCTTCAAATTAAAAGGTAGCTTCAAATAGCACGACTTCCTTTTTCTATCATATTTATTATTGCATTTAAACTCACCTGGAAAATGATCAGTCTGTCACTAGCTTCCCGCGGTGGGACGTTGGGTACCATTGGTCCACTCTAACAAAAGCAAAACAAAAGCTACCAGATTAACGCGTTTTAAAATGAAAAAAACAGGCGAAGTAACTTGCTTGTAAAAATTTTTCTACTGCTGAAGTAGGTCAGTTGGTAAAGCGCCAGCGGTCTGCAAAAGGGGAAAGCCGTGGGCTCAGTCTCCGGGACAAAAGCTAATATTCAGGGCATTGTGGCTGAGGAGAAAGTGGTTCGGAGGCTGGAGGTTTAGAGGCTGTCCCCAGTAGGGGAACGTTAACTGACGGTGTGCGAAAATAGTGCAGATGCTCTGACACTTGTGGTCACAGGAAACTGAACTTAATCAAGCGACATACCGTATTGTAGTCAGAAGAAAAGGTAGCCACATCCACAACAAACACTTGCACTTTGTCAATAAGGTCTCCCTTGAAGTTAGGTTGGATCTGAATAAGTTGGTCTTGAGATTCCGTCTACAAGAAGAGAAAACCAACATCCAAACTTAAGGTACAGAATATATTTCCTTGAGTACAACCAAATCTTCATTTTTCTTTGTCCAGAGAGGAGTGCTCTTTTGAAATCCAACATCGTCTCTAAGAGGCGCGGTGGAGGGAGGGGGGGGGGGGGGGTGAGGGAGTGGGCAGGGGTAGCTAGACGGACAGATTTGTTGATCTTATCAAAAGTAGTTGATTAATGGCTCGAACTTTGCATTGTTTTGTTTTCAAAACCACAGCAAGGAGACGCCCGTTGCATATTTCGTTCAAGCAATTCGTAAGCAAGCAAGTATTTACCGCTAGGGATTGAAGTTTGTGCCATGAGTAGCGAAGGGTGTCTACCCTCTCCGACTCTTCCTTGGCGACGACAAGCTCGTATCGATTTAACATCGCGTAAGATTCCTGAAAAACAAATTAGGCCAACACCATTAAATTTAAAAGATTATTAAAAAGTGTTTATTTTAATATAGCGTAGTCCCTTGTTATACAATAATCTGTTTGACAGCCAGCACGTTTTAAAGCCACTCTTCCGGTTGCTGAGTGCTCTTACGATACCTCCCCAACTAGGCTGAGCTATGTATTATTTTATCTCTGAGCTTTCGACTTATTTCCTTCCAAGAAGTCCCGAAAAACGCAAAAGCATACATCTACACAACGACCGAAATCAGCAATTCTTTCCCCATTTAGTTTAGTGCTGAGAGAAAAATTATTAAAATAAACAATCCATCTCAAATGTTTGGAATGTCTAAAGGTCAGAAGTACAGTGAAAAGAGCTAATGTTAAGTACAGCTGTAACTTAATCTTACAAATGCAAGAACCAAACTCAAGTTTAGAACTAAGAAGTCGCTCGATGAAATTAGAATGGCTGTAAAGAAGGAATGATCAGTGCAAGAGTTCTAAGTTAAAAACTGCCAACCCACCCCTCCCTTAACGCAACATTTTGTCTTAAGTGAAATGGTAGTACTAACCTTGGGTGAGGGGAGGGGTAGGTAGGTAGCGTGTATTACTTACCTCGATGGGTCCAATAGACATATCAATCATGATCTCTTTATCTCGGATCTCCTTTAGCGCACCCATTGCGTGACGTATGTCATCAAGGTCCTTGATTGGTCGGCTAAGGCGCTTGGTGATATCTTCAATAAGGGTGAATATTTCTTCCATTTCTGTTCGATAGCGGACATTGCAGTTTTGTCCAAACGCCACGCACCAAGCTCTAGTCTCCGCACAAAGAGCTGTTTTTAGACGTTCTGTGAAATGACAGAACAAAAACATTACGGTGAACAGACGGCCTCTCTTATAGGTGGAATAGGACTTACCTTTCAGTTTCTAGGGGACAATTGGTATAGAAACCCACGACTCGCGTTTGGGGATCGTGGTAAGGTCTGTCTCCTTTGTTAAAATTATGGGCTGATTTACACTACTACACAAACATAAGCACAGCAGTAGCCTACCAACAATACATCCTTCCCTAGCTCAATGATTAGAGCGCCCTACTTGCGTATAGAATATCATGGACTCAAATCCCGTCGGGAAATCGAAAATAGGCATAACAGCTTCAAGAAAAAAACCGAGGAAAGTGCTCCTGCGAAGACTGAAAACTGGGTTCAGTCAGGACGTAATTAGCACTAATATGTCACCGGTCAAATGGCTTTGCAATCTACTACTGTTACTCTTGTACAATGATTATATCCTTTACTTGTTTAATGAATTTATTGCAAACAAAATAAGGCAGTGGATGCATTTCCCTGTTTTTATTTTAATGCATGGACCTGGAACGGGACTTCGAGTCCTTTCGCCATACACAAAGCGCCTACGCTATTTAGAAAAAACTATAATAAGTATATAAAGTGATCAGTACGTGGAGCATGATCGTCCGGGCGAGCGTAGTCCTGAATATAATGACTGACGTTTCGAAAAACTGTGCGGCAGTCATCTTCAGAGCTAAAGTGAGTTGGATCACGTCAGTTGATGGTCTTAAACTCTGGTTATTGACCTGATTTGCCAATTAAATCGCGAGTTTTAAATTAAGTGAGTAAATAAATAGATTAAACCACACACCTGTAAACAAGGCAATGGCGCCTGCCTTGTAAGACTCTGGTTCACGCATGATAGTTTCCTCCAAAGCTTTGTACTTTAATATCTGGGCCTCAAATTCAGACAGCTTAGGTTCAGTTTCCAGGAATTTGGCAATGTCTGCTTGGCGATCTTCCTTCCAAATGGGCTCGTACTTGTTGAAAAATTCCAAGGCTGTCGTCACATCTTTCTTTTGAGAATTAATCGCCGTGGAAAGAAAAGACACCAGTTTGGCGATCTCCTTATTCTCCACAACATTCTTAAAATAGTTCGCGCGCTGTGGGAAAATCGCCATGCTCACGACAGTGCCTGCGTCACTATCGGCCGGCATTCTCGTAACTCGTCGGGAAGGCGCAACGTCAGATCGGCTCTCGTCGTCGCTGCCAGCGTTACTCGCTGACCGGCTTCGGGCCTCGTTATCAGAATCATCTTTGTCTTTCTTCTCGGCTTTCATAAGCACTTTACAAGTCTTATTCCACTGAGAGACACCTTTAGACACGGATAACACATATTGTGCCGCCTTGTTTAACCCTTGTTGAATTTCATCCAAGGCAGGTTGCATAGTAATGTTGGGAATTTGCAATGTCACGTTCGCCAAGAAAAGCGGAGATAAGTCAGGTCCGCTTTCCCTTCCATGTCCTAAAAAACTTCCTTTTTCTATATAATGGTGCGCGACAGCTGCCTGCACTCGCTTCCGCATTCCATCTAACGTGGTACGAGTAACACGAACAATGGCGTCGATATTCTTATGAATAAAGTGCGTCAGTAGTTCCTGAGCTTCCATATTTAGCTGATCACGTGCCTCGCGCTTGCGTTTCGCTGCTGCAGCAGCTGGACTAATGACCGCGCTCCCTAACCGACTGCCAGCAGAACGGCTACCAGGACGACTGCCGCTAGTCCGAGGGCGGCTGCGGGCGCTCTCCCCTCTGCCTGCAAGAACCTCTTTTTCATCATCATCATCTTTAGGTAAATCTTCCAATTCTTGATGATCCTCATCGCTGTTGAGTTCCTCTTCCTCTTCTTCTTCGTCTAGTTCAAGCAGCATTGTAATTAGTTCGTTTGCGGCTTCTTCTACGCGTGCGCTCTTAGATTCCAGTAACTCGGAGCCTCGTTTGCAAAGTTCCTATAAGGCAATTTTGAAAATGTGAACATTTGGTAAAAGGAAACAGCATGAAATGCTTAGTTCGAGTAAAAGCGCGCTGCCTTGGTTTAGCTCGTGAATAAGCACTCCATTTCGAATGACAAGCGTAGAGGGACGTGAGAGATCGCGCGAGCAAGCGGCTTTTTGCGTCTCCATTCGTGTGCCACTCGATACCACACAGCATCCCGAAAAAAGAGGGTTTTCCCATAGTCTACGTTTATACAAAATCTTAGAAACTTGAGAAATTTTCATCGGCTATTCCGTTTCTCAGAGGGAAACACATTTTGCTTATAAAGTACAGTTGAGAAAATTTGAAAAATTGTACAAAGAAGTTTGGAAAAACACTTCCAAGTTGTGAAACAGACATTGGACCGACTTGTATCGAAACCGTTTAAAGTTTGCTTTCTCTTACAGTGAAACCCCGCCTAACGGCCACCTCGGTTATACGGTCACCTCGTTGTTACGGCCACTTTTCTTTTTTTTGGCCGCCCGGAAAAACCGCCATCCATTTTCTTGTAAAAGAAAAGACCCTCGTTAATACGGCCACCCCGTTAATAAGGTCAATTTTTTTGGTCCATTGGTGTATTAACGGGGTTGCACTGTACCTCCAATGAGATTCAACTAATTTTGTTTTAACCTATTTCGCTATATAAAATTTTTATTTCGTTTTTGATCATACCTCTGTGTTCTTCAAGAATTTCTCGATGGTCCACGGAGCGTCGCTCGGCAGTTCACAAAGAGGCGTGTTACTCATCTCTTGCAGCACGGCTTCAATTCTGAACTTGACCAAGTCATTCGCGCGGTCAATCAGAAGCTCCAGCTCCTTAAATGCTTCATAAACACCGTCTAAGTATGTATCCAGACTTAGAGATGTCCAGTTCAGCATGGTAAGACCAGGTTCAACTGCTGCGTCTACTTTAGCGAGATGTGGTGACATAAGTGGTTTAAAGGCAGCAGGAATTCGTCCTAGCACGCGGGTGCTCTCAGCTAGGAGAAGCTGAAAGTAGGAGAGATTAAAACAACGCAGTTACGGATCTGTTTCCATCTTCTCCAAGTTTAGCTATGAAGCATTTTTATAGTAGTTAAGTATTTTACTTTTCATGTTCTAGTGGTAAAAGCTGCTTAAAACTATTAGTCGACTGTAGGACGAGACTGTGTGATTAAAAAGTAACATTTTTCTTTTCATTTACTACCTGGAGTCTATTGTAGTTTCTCTTGATCGCCTGTCTTTTCTGGAGCAATGTCTGGGCACCAAATGGAATGTCCAAGCCAAGACGAACCATACATTCAGATTCCCGGATGAGTGTCAGGATCTGAGGGTCAAAGTTCACATACAGTTCTTTGGTTTCGGGATGACGTACGAGGAGGGAGGCCTGGAGACCAGACTTCGCCACTTCCACCTGTAAAATAAAAAAAATAACTCGCTAATTTAACAAAGAGAAGAAACTGGACCGAGTTAGCTTTCGCAAAGACTTCTGGGATCATTAATGGGCACACGCTATTGGCCAGTTTCTTTTCCCTGTTCCCAGTTCTCGCGAATTCATTAAACGGTCACGGATTTTTTGCGCACACACACAAGGCTAACCAATTACAGATAATTTATCGCAAAGGGAAAAAAAAGGGTCATTTTCATTACATATTTTTATTGTTACATGCAAATTGGGATTTTTACATTGTCTACCATTCACAGCGTAGTTGACGCTAAAATTGTTGGCTCTTATCGCGTCAGGGTACGTTGTCCATTAATTGGAGCATACGGTTACTGGTTACGACAAGGTAGTGAGTTAGAATCGTGTCTCAATAAAATTGTTGGATATAAATTCTTTAACTGCGTACATCACGTGACGTCGATACACGATTCCTTCAAACCAGCGCAGAAGAAAACAAAAGTGAAACAAAAAGGACAACCAAGAATGACGCAAACTTCACCGAAGCTTTCTCTTTATAAAGGACAGCTAAGAAGCTATATACAGTGTAAATAGCCGATGGTGAAACTGAGACTTTATGTTTTTACGGTTATACCATACCTGTTGCATCCAAGCCTGATGATACAATACTTCAAACTCTAGCAACACCTTGGCCAGCTTATTGTAGTTCTTAATTATTTTTTTCGCGTCAGGCGTTTGTAGAATTGTAGGATACTTCTGAAACATCTCCATTGGTTCTTGAATCCGCCGGTACATTTGTCGGGCCCAGGCTATTTTGCCAGCAATTGGCGGTAGGTCCCAGGCTACCGGTGGATCGTTTCGATGCCTTTGGTAGATCTTCTGTATTGTTTCTATGTCCCTTCCAAAGTACATCAAGATTCGCTCGTATTTTTCTTGAATTGTCTCCTTTAAGCTCTCTAAATTAAGCCTGCATAAGAAATATGATAATTATGGTAAAACTTTTCATTCAAAAAGTTCCAAGCAAATGAACAAATCAGCGATCAAAGCAACTTGGTGCGAGCGCAGGAAAGTGTGTGAGCAAGTCATGAAACGTTTTTACCTCTGATTGGTTAAGAAAATAGCGCGAGATTTTTCAGCCAATCACAACCTCCATTCATCTGAAAACAGTTAAAACAGAACTCTCCTCGCAAACGGCAGTTTTTCACGCGAGCTCGCGTATTTCCCTCGGTCTAATTTCCCTAAGAAACTGAGAGGTAAGGGACTGCCGACTCCTCATAGTCTGAGTTGTAAGGCCCCTTTAAACTAAGCCGGTTTATAAGGCCGTTGGTACAAACCATCACTGCCCTACCCTTGTCACTTACCGTTCAAATTTTCTCATTAATCTCAAGGCTCGTTGGGTTGAAGGAATTCGCTCAAATGAGTTGTCGATAAAAATTTGAAGTTGCACCTGTTTCAAAGACAGAAAACAAAGAAAATCAAATGCGTTAGATAAAGGGAAATACTGCATAGAAATACCGCAGCTATTGCACAACATGGCCAGTATTGCAGGATGAATTCGTATACGAGAAATCAATGAAAAACAAATAATACTCATTGTCTCTTGACTAAAATGTCTTCATTGAGTGCTACAAAACTGACATCAGAAACATCATAAGAGCTTCAATTGTAAATGGGATAAAAGACTTACTTGCAAGTCGTTGATTTGACGTTTGAACTCCTCGAAATCTGCATCAAAGTCCATTTTTCGATAATCAAGTAAGTCGTAAGGTTTCTTCCTCATCGTAGTGACAATAAGGACAAATTTATTCCAGAGCTGTTCCATGCCTTCAATCCGTGATTCTCCAAGACAAGAAAACGCTTTCATTGTATCCAACATTTCAATGATCTTATGCAACCGCCGAGCGAACGTGTTGATTTTTCCAAAAATATACATTTCACTAAATTCGAATTGTCGCTCGTCCGGATTTTCCTCGAGACGTTGTTTGGTTTTCTGGAAACACCTCTGGTATTCCTCGTTTAAACGAATGCAATTCTTTAATTTTGCGACGAGTTCTTCCTGTTGATAATCCCAAACTGTTTTGTACCCATGTTCCGTAATGTAGCTCTTGCAGGCAGTTATCATTTGATTGGTAACCTGAAAAGAAAGCACGTTTGATAAAGAGCTTTTAATTGAATGGTCACCTGACGATAGGATTTTGACTAGAAAATCAGCAGCCTGAAAAGACAGCTGACATGCGCTTGTTTCCCTTCGAAATGACGTCTGAGAAACAAGAGTAGGCATTCCATACTGATGACGTGTCACTAATCAGATCTGGGAAGTGCTCCTGATTGGTTGTGCCGCGAGGGAAATTTGTTTCAACCAACCAATGTCGAGTGTTTTCTCAGGCAATGATATCGAAGGTTACAGCAACACATAACGTCTCCAAAATTTGACACTTGACACAAAATGGCAAAATCTACCGACCTTGACAAAAAGAGCAGTCATCCTTTCAGATGTGTTGTAATATCTGGAGTAACTGTTGATCATGCGAATGGCATTAATGAGTCCTGGTATACCATCGATCATGCCAATCTGAAAATACAGAACACGCGCATGGTAAAATGTGGCGGAGTCTAGGTACGAGCGAGCAGATTTTAACCAAAAGTGAAACTGCGACCAAAAAGTTACAGAAAGCATCTATAGTACTGGCGAGGCATCACACAGTTTCTCTTTAATAATTAGTTTATTCTTCATTACCTTGGTTCAACTTTCAACTTTCAACTTTATTCATTCAATCTCAATTTACAATTTCCACCGCGTATAGGAGAGCCTAATCGAGGCGGGGGAAGAGACATCACCTTCCAACAGTTTAAGCAGCTTTCGTAGAGGGTAGCTGCTGAGATCAATACTGGGATATGAGATAATTGGTATACTGTGCATGTAATTATGGAACTCACTGGGTCACTGTTGTAGAGAGGGTCACAGAATTTCTCCAATGTATACAGGAATTTGACGTTGTCTTTAGCTTCATTTGCGTAATCGGTTATTCTGCTGTCAATATCTCGCCAAGTCTGAAAGTACGAAACCATAGTTAAGAATATTCAGTGCGGACTATTGGCATACATGTACACAGTATATGCAGCAAGTCTTGCAATCACACGTTAAAACCCAGTCTGTGTGCAACTTTGTTTAACATCTCCGTGCTTGAACTGTACATTGTACGTGTGTAAAAGCTGCGATTAGCCTGGATGTGCATGCTGTTAGTTTTAGCGTTTTATTCTAAAAAGGGACTAGCAAACGCGCCAAGAAACAGACAGTAAAACAAACCTTGAGGAGTTTGGACTTGGCAGCATGAAGCACACCAACCACTGCTTTGCATTCAGGACCTTTAATCTGATCCAACAACGAGTTGAACTTCGCCATTCTTTTTTTCCAGTGATCAAGCTCTGCTTTGGGGCCGACATCATCAGCTTCCTTCCTCATTTGCTCACTCTCTGCCAAAACCTAATACAAATAGCAAATAATTTCAGCACAACCATATAACTCAAACGCCATGTGCGCGAGATTTTCAGACCCCACCCCCACCCCCGTCACTCCTCCAAGGGACTATCAGTACATCCCTCCTAGTAAACCCAAAGGTCATGAAAATTTGCCACTCCATAGACTACAAGGAGGATTAGTAAAACGCATTCAAAGCATTGATTTCTGGGATCATGTGGTGGATACTTCTGATCGGTGGAGTGTATCCAAAGGCAACCATTAAATAAATTAATCATTGATTACAATATCCATCCACACAGCCCCAGAAAAGCTAGCAACCATCCTCCCTGAAGTTTATGGAGTAGTACCCTGGGTGCCAGAATTTTTTTTTTTGTTACGATTTACTTATGTTCATAATATCTAGATTTTTCGAGAATGGACCTCCAGGGTAATGGAGTAGAGAAAAATTGTTTCTTCTTTATTATAATTACAATTTTATTTTTTTCTTCATCTTTCTTTTGTCTGATGACAGGGACAGATTCTGTCGCATGTTTTGAGTATGCAGATGAAATCGTACGGAATCTCTCGGTAGCCAAAAGTATTTTTAAATGGTATTCTTTGAAATTTGATTACTTTTTCAATATCCTTGCTTTTCCCTACCCTTGAATTCCAATATCCTTGATTTTTTTTTACCCTCAATAAATAAAGTGTTTACTTACTACTGAAGGATTATATTTAGGTGAATATTTTCTGTACGTGTATGTACCTGTTCTATTTGTCTGACCCATGAAGTGACAACCTCTTCAATCTGCTCGAGTGTTTCAGAGGAGCTCGCAGCTGCTATATAATCATTAGGAGAACTGATCCTTGTCAGATCAATAGTGTCACATTCCTTTAGCAGCACAGCATCATCTAAACTGGCCTGCGCACTACTAAGTATACCTAGGAATTCAAATTCAAGACATTTTTAATTCAAAAGGTGTTCTTCCACTCCTGAAAACAATGCTCCTCTTCTCAAAAAATTCCAATACAACCAGAAATGTTGACAAAGAACCCCTGTGTGGAAATGCTACCTCTAAGTAATAATTACCATCATCATCATCATCATTATTATTATTATTACTAGGGTATCTAAAAGATAGTAATGCTGCAGCACATTCTGTTGATACTGGCATTAGTTAGGCAATGAGACTTAAAAGAATCAAAAATGACATTGAATGTCCTATTTACATGTTGGAAAGTACTCGAATATCAGTCTATATTATCAGTCTATAGAAAGAACTCGTGGGAAAGTTGTTTAGAAAATGATCAAGTGGTTATCAACTCTGGTTTTCCCAGAGTAAATTGTAGGAAATAATAGAAATTCAGATTGTTTATCCATATATTTAATATACGGTGCACGATATTTTCTCTGGAAACACAATACTTTTCTTGCTGTTTGTTGCACTTTATTAAGTAACAATTATTTAGCTATATATTTATAGAAAACAACAACACAAAAAACGGAAAAAAGAAGAAAGTTGGAATAAATAATTCGGTAGGACTCGAACCCGGCACCTTCATCTCGACGCGACTACACCTAACCACTACACCACAGAGGCTGACAACCGGATCTCTTGGAAAAGTCTTTCATTTTATTCCTTTTCCATGAAACTTCCGCCGGCAAGATGATCGCCAGCCGCTTTAACCGAGCTATTAACAGTGAAAAAACAATGTAAACGCATATTCCGTGGCAATGAATGAATGAAAGAACATAATTATGCTTTTCAAAACGCCGAGACACGTCCTCGTCTGCAAAGTAGGACACAAAACATATGTTTTGTTATCTCGATTTTCACTGTTATTTTGAAACGAATGGTCAAAATCACATCCATTTTCGGCTCATACAGTTTCTTAACTCATTGTCTTCCGAACGTTTTATTTCAACCTTTTTATAAAAATAACTCAGAGCTCTAACTTACAAATGACAAAACATTAAAGGTTAACTCAAGGTTTCACGCCGTTATACATGTGCAGTCTGTCATCCGTTACAGTTACTCACGCCATACGGTGCCATGCTGTGCCAGTAAAAAATAATATTGTCTACATTCTGTACAGTACACAACTGTATAGCCAACGCAAGCCTTGCTTGAAATTGAAATGAAAATATACAACATATATATAGTCCCTCGCCATTTTGAGGAACACTTATACATCATAAACATTTTAACAAGATGTTTTTATACTTTACAAAAAAGTAAGGCAAGAATCCTATTTTTCAAATTTAAACCTTTATAAAAACACAACCTAGCTTTGAGAAAACACGGATCGAACCTACAGCAACCTGATTGGTTTTTTGCAAGGAACCAATCAAACCGCACCATTTTCGATCCTCCAAACAAACCAGGGTGGATATATAAATGCTTACTAAATCAAGCAATACGGAATGGTTCAGAGTTCACCTCAACCATCCCACCACACAGCAACTGATGAGAATCGTAAGATTTGAAACTGCCAGTCAATTGATTGGTAAAAAAACAACATGGTAATGGTATTGAAAAATATTGAGCTTTAAAATATTCTCCTCCGATATTAAAACTACAAGTGACATTTACAAAGCGATTGAGTTTTAAGACGACATTCAAAGGACACAGCATCATAATGACTGTATTTAAATCATGTTTAGACGTGATAAATACCCAAAACCAGTGTCAGATCTGGATATATTTTTAAAAAAAGACTACGTGTTGTGTACAGCTAAACATTGTTCTCTGAGATCGCGTAAACCTAAACTTTACGGAGATATTAAAAGCAGTTACTCTCACATAACAGCAGCTATGGAAAATTAAATTATTATATTTTTGAG
Source organism: Porites lutea (assembly GCF_958299795.1). Lineage (NCBI taxonomy): Eukaryota > Metazoa > Cnidaria > Anthozoa > Scleractinia > Poritidae > Porites > Porites lutea. Next base: position 1,481,784 of record NC_133202.1, on the reverse strand, counting down.
TAGACATATCTCATAAACGGGCTACAAATTCAACAGGAATACACGCGAACTGAATAAAATTAATTGTCTGTTGAACATTTAAAAGGTTCTGCTCCACTTACACAATTTTCCGTTGCTGAACATAAACTGTACTGAACCGTATCTTGGTCCGCTATATAGAAGCGATATCATCGTTCAAATTTCAAACTGTAAGATCCCCTGAAAGAGGTCTCCTCAATGGAGCAATATGTAAAAGGTTTCAAAGGTTTCACGCCGGTGAAGATGTGCGGCCTGTCACCTCTTGCAAAATTTTAGCATTGCATTACATTTTCTCACTTTCACAGCACTTTCTAGCAAGATGGAATTTGTATATCCCCCGTGTGGCGGAGTCGAAGAGCAAATGCTCATCTTCTCGTCAGGTTTAACACCTGGACGAGTCAAAGGCTCTTGAATTGAAATCCCATCCCCACGTTAACCATCGTACTCATCTGAAAGACTCCTGCGTGTCTTAAAATTTGGTAAGACCTCTAACCGTGCAGTATAAAATTTGCCACAAAGAAAACTCTAAGTCTGAGCAGCGAACGATGCACTCTCTCACCCACCGAACTTCCCCGTGTTTTTGTTTGAGTTGTTCGTGGCGCAATGCACTCTGGTTAAATGCAATGCATTGTGGTAAAAAGTGTGGTTAAATGCAATGCATTGTGGTAAAAAGTGATGAATTCGAGAATTCGTCGCCCCTTATATATTTCTTTTAAATCCTGATTATGTTGCTGCTCGCTCCCTTCGGTCGCTCCGCAGCAGTTATCATTATTATTATTATCCTTGTTGTTATCATTGTTGTTGTCATTATCTTTGTCATTATCATTATCACTATCGCTATCATCATCATCATCATCATCATCATCATCATCATCATCATCATCATCATCATCATCATCATCATCATCATCATCATCATCATCATCAACACCAAAGCTGTCATTAAGGGCTGAGGGCCAGGGATTTCCCCCAGCTACGAGGAAGGTGACCCCTGGGAAATCCCTAACTGTTTGATTCCCCATTTACTTGCCATCAGTATTTACCTGGCAATTTGAAATCTTAGTGACATTCCTGATAATTATTAACAACCTTGAAGTAAAGTTTTACATTACTTTTGATCTGTAGAATTCATACACTTACCTACAAAATTTTCCAGTTGATTCATAAAGCCATGCCTGACACTTGCACCATGCCTGTCTGATAACTCTCCCCAGTTTGAGCTCTTAGAAAGGGCTGGAATGTATATATCCCCAAGAAGTCTTTCTACAGAATGAAGGATTCCAACACCACGGGTGTCAAGCAAGCCAAAAGTTGTCTCCTGCAATAAAACAACAATATTCTTAATTTAATACCATGGACATGTATATTGTTATTTTTAATGGGACATTTTGCTTGCCTGTGGTAAAAATCAGAAACATTTGTTGGAGGTTGAAAAATATTCGTCCATTAGCCCAGTGTTCTTAGCTTATACTAGAAACCCCACAGAGTTTAAAAACTTCTAATCCCAAAAATACTCTTCAAAAATAATGTGCAACTTTAATCTTACACTTTTGAATAAAAAGAGCCAGATACCTACATTTCGAGCTGTATGCCAGTATTTCTAGACTGCTGTAACCTGGTTTGAATTTAAACATCATATTCTACTTCAATAAAATTTATAGTACACTGGAGCATTACTGATCAAAATACAACTGCAGTGTGTAGAGGTATATTACCTGACAGATGTTAGCTAATGTTAGGGCTTTAGAAGGATTTATCTTGATAAAGAAAACACATGCTCCAGACAGCTGCATGTCTCTTGTGTCAGTAATAAAAACTTTAGGTCTTGGTTTGATGGTGGCTGATTGAACTCCTCCAGGTCCCAGTCGGACATGTTCCACTGAAAAATCACACATAATTAAACTTAAAAAAAGCAGCACGCAAAAGCCAAAGAGAAAAAATTGATTATTGTTGACTGAAGATACATGAACATGTGATAAACAAGTTAGCAAAGTACCTGCATCTGGAATGTTGTCAACTTCTTGAAAGTAAAATATTATCCTTGAAAGACCATCTGCCTTTAAAAAGTCCTCCATAGTTTCAATCTATAAAAACAAAAACAATTTCAAAACTCAATTTAAATTTTTACGATCCTGATACTGGGGTAACAGAGCTCCACTTACTTTAACTGGATAATATTATTTTTCACACTGACAGGGTGAGAACATGGAAGATTTACCAACATTATGATGATTTATACTACATGATTTTTGCCTGCAGCAAAGTTGTGTTCTATACATGTAAATAGCCAGCATGACAGGCATTCAAAAGGAAAGGGAAAGGGAATTTGGGCGTGAGACCATGCACAAAGGAGAAGGGGAACACCTGCACTCCTCCTTCCTTCCTCGCATGCCCTCACACTTCTCTCCGCCCAAGAATCCCCTTTTTCTTCGCCTTCAAATGCCTGCCATACAGGCTTGCCTAACATGTAAATGACAGCCTATATAAAGATAATTATTTAATATTTTTAAAATATAATTCACCTGCAGGGCTGTAACTTAATAAATCTGGCAAGGCAGACAAGAGCTACAGTGTATTAAAGGCTAGTAATACAGACCTGTGAGCCCTCAAGTAAAGACTCTGTAACTTCCTCATTTGTCAGTCCAAGAGTGGTGGCAACTGTACTGATCAAATATTCATGTCGGAAATCTATCATTGCCCTCTTTGCCTCACGTTCTTCTCTGGCTCTTTGCTAAAAGGAAAAATGAAAGAAAGAAGAATGTACACTCTGTCTTAAAAGACACCTGAGTTTGCTGTTGACAATACCTCTCTTCAAAGACTATAGAAGAGATCTACAGTTGGTCGCTATTCTCATTCTTCACTCATTGTCTAAGAAAGGCACTTAGTACTGATTGTCCCAATGAACCACATCCATCAAAAGGAAAGTTGTCTGTAATGATTGTTATTGATACACATCCATTTCAACATTCTCATTAGAAAATGTCACCAGATCAGCCATGCATGCTGTGATTAATCAATTACTCATGAATACTACTAAACCTGTCTTGGTCAGAGGAACTTCCACCATGCACCCTTATGTCCCTTGAATTATCCACCTCTCTCTACATGTACCTCCACCCCCTAACCCCACTTTTAATCCCCCTTTCTTTGCAAAGATTTTTCTCCAGTCACTAAAATGTCCATGAGTTGCTAACGAATTGCCTAACATCCCTAACGATTTCATTGAATCATCTAACGGATGACTAACGGACAGCTAACGGTCTAACTGTTTAACGGAATATCGTTAGAGTACGTTTTCCCAAAGAAGGTATAAGCATACACAGCATACACCGTATTTCCATTATAGCATTGTTTTGCCCCAGATGATCACGCTTGTAACTGGCTGATAGGAACACTTGCAAATTATATGATTTTTTAAATACAAATACTTAACTTAAAACAGCTGACTCAACACCTTGATCAGTTTACATCAAAATTCAAGTCAAGGATTAAACAGTGCAGGGGGGAGCTTAATATCACATTTTCTATGGTCTAAGCACCATTACTTCTGGACAGAATGCTATTTGCACCTCATCACACTCCCACCCCTAAACCTGCCTAAAATGCATGATGTACGGGCTTATCTCAGGGTTACTCAAACCATCACATAGGCAGATCGTATCCAAACACATGGAAATTGAGTTATAAAGTCGCTGTGTGTCCATAAAAGCACATTGGACCCAACCCATCCCCAATGTCTGATGTTTATGGACCTCATCCCGAACATAAAATATTGCTATAATCGATGATTGATTGTCAAATTACGAAATTATCAAACAACACTGACGCCAGAATACTAAGTAACGTTTAATCTGTGAAAGGTTTGAACCCAGGAGTCATAATGTTTAATCTGCTGCCAAAATAATAAGCTCTCCAGAAAGCCACAAGAAATGTTGAATAGTACACGACCTTAAGGGTTTGGGTTCAAATTAAAATCGTGTCATTTTGTAGCCATAAAGTTCGAATATGATTTTACAAGTCCAGAGATCGAAATTGCATGATTTGAAACAATCATAAAGCAAGTTTAGCACGATGAACATAAACGTGGCGATGTACGACTAGTAAAATCTTCTACGAAAGCTTATCTTAGTTAATTGATCGATCCAGCTGACGATCGAACCAGAAGTCGAACGTGCCTGGCTGCAAGAATCGTATCGAGGCCTCAGAAATACAAAATAAAGCACAATCTTTAGCTATGTAAACAAGCAATCAGAGCAAAAAAGGATCCAAAAAACAGTAAAACAGTAAAACATTCCTGCAGCACCAAGGCTGTAGCGTGACAAAATTTCTACCTCAAGAAGTCATAGCACTTTTGGCGCGCTACGTCTGAAAACAAACCTGTTTTTCTTTGATCGATTCTCCCGGCCCCAGAGTCTGTAATCGTGATGCCTTTTTTTGTTCCCTTTCAGCCGTGGAAGGCTTTTGTTGCTTGCGAGAGCGATGTCTTCCTCCGCGACTATGATGTGCAGGATTAGTGCCAGATGAATGCTGGTCCGCCATAATGATTGTAGACAATCGCTGTATAGTCCAAGAACCCTCTTTTATTTAACTCGTCCTAATCATAATAGACGTCGTAAAAATATCGTTTCTGGCCTTTGGGACCTAAACTCACTTACAAGCTGACCAAAAGAGTTGACCCTCTTTTGTTTTGACTCTGTTTAGTCATTTCACAGTTCACATCTCCGCCAGAGTTATAATTTCCATGGAAGCGGCTTTTGACTCTCATAAACAAAATAAATCATGCATGAAAGAATACCGCGATTTGATTGGCTGAAAAAGTGATTAGCTCTGGAGTACGAAAGGCTGAAATAATAGTGAAAACAAAAAACTGAAATTTCCTTGAAAATCAACGTCAATATGTCGAATCAGAAGCACAAAATCGAAACTCAAAAAATAGTAACTAAAAAAATGAAGAGACATTTGACTTTAAAATGTTTTAATTTTTTTATAATGTGTATGATCTGAAGGGCTTAAATTTCCGGCAAAAAAGGCACCTTCCGAGGTATCACGTACCTTTTTCCGCCGTTACCAAAAAGAAACGACCAACATTAATTCTTAGACCATTCTTTTAGGCTTCTAAACAAAAGGAAGTAAAAAATTTAGTGATATGTCATTAAAGGAAGAATTCCCTTTTTTTCTTTGTTTTCTTTTCCTGTTCGAAAAAAAAGACAGTTGCAGTCTCCAAAAATTTCCACGAAAATTTTGAAGAAATGGCATAATTTTCTTGGATTGAGATTTTATCAAGAAGAAAATATTAAGAGTTGAAGATCTGCACAAAGTCTTTCCTGTTGGATCGGCTGAAAGGCCAAAAAGACCTAAAGAGAACTTTAAAAAAAAATTACCCCAACAACTGATCATGAAAGTTTTCGACACTTTTCGTAAGTGACAGTGTATTGCGTGAAGTCAGAAACCGGAAACAAAAATAAAATGATTTAGTCGGGGAGTAACCTGCTCGAATCTGCATAAAACAGCCACACTTGTACATTCCACTTTTAAAAGTTCTACTAAATGGACCGCAGCCTTATTAAAAGTCAAAGAATAGCCTGCTACAGGCGTTAAGTTCGTGGGGACGGCGCAAAAAGATGTGAGCGGAAAAAAACAGCAACGGCGTGGGTTAGGGGGTGCTCTCTTACCTCGCGCCGGCTCCGCTATCCGAACTCCTGAAACAGGCTAGTCGAAGAACTATGGATTTCTTCAAATCACTGTTTAAAAATGTTAATAACTTGTCTACCATTTGTCCGAAGGGATAGACTAAGGCTTAAACCCTCGATGGATTTTATCTTCTCTTTTTTTTATCAGTTCAATACTTGAACTACTGTACGTTTAGTTGGATCACAATCTTGGTCGCCCGCTAACAATCAGTTAACGGCCAGGGGAGGTTTAAAATGCAGGGTTTGAAGGGGAAATATTAAAACTTCCACCAAGCCAAACTGAAGCCCTAAGTACTGTATCACAATTGTGCCACTTTTTCAATCGTCATTAACTATTGTCCTGCTCCGTTTTAAGGCCCAAGAAGAATTACTTTCAAGGCTGGGCTTGCCTCTTTTTTTCGGTTTAGACAAGCGCCAACCCCCTCCCCCCCCCCCCCCCCACCCCCCGCAAACTCACTGATATCATGTGCTCCGTTCCACATGTGGCAGACACCTTCGCGCCCGGCTTGGCCTCCTCCGCGACCGACGGACTCACAGAACGTAACCAACAACGTCAAAGAAGAAGTTATGGTCATCACTGGACGAACAAAGGTTTCTCACAAAAATATAAAATTTTACAAGCACCTACAGTATGACTGAGAACTGGCAACTATACCAAATGGAGATTATTTTATTACAATATTCCAAATTCTCTAAAGATGATTACACTGATTTACACAAATCATTAACATCATAATTAATACTAAAACAAGATAACATCATAGCCGCCAAAAGCTTTTTCTTTGCTCTGATTAATGCTGAGAGTACAGTTAAATTTTCTTAGATTTCAGTTATTTCCTGGACAGATATATCCCGCAGGACAGGCTAGGAGTCGCTCCATGCAAGGCAATCCAGATTCCAGAATCTGGACAATTTTTCCTTGCGGAATCCGGAATCCCACTACCGGAAAGACTGGAATCCCGTACATGGAATCTGGAATCCACAGCCTGGCATCCAGAATTCAAGACTGTCTTGGATTCCCTTACATGGGGTGACAAGGAAAGATGTTACTATCTTTAAGTTAATAGTGATATTATACTACACACACATAAATGATCACCAACTGAATTACAAGTAAATGTTAAGAGTAAAATCTGTACTGTTCTGTATGTAACATATTCATTTCACTCCAAAAATTAAAAACAGTCTCAAACAGCCCAGAAAAAAACAATATTAATGACAGGTTGGTCACAGTCAGTACATTCAAAGGAAAACCAAAAGAAACTTCTGGTAAAGTCAGTGTGTGAGCCAGTGCCAAAATCCTTGTTCTGGACCTTCAGCTTTGTACCAGGATTTGAGTAAGTGCCATGACTGGCCTGCTAAAAAAGGCATTATTTGATTGGCCAATCAGGTTGAAGGGAAATTCAAAATGCACTAAGGGCAACTCGCTGAGTCTGTTGAGGGCGCAGATCAAGGACCTCAGCCCTGCTTCACACAAGTCAGTTGCTGGAGTAATGTTATGTCTGCAACACAGGCTTCCCTATTAGGCCAAAAAAAATTGTGCGGGATTCAACCAGTGTGAAGAATATACGGTTGACTTGATATCAGGGCTTAAAAACTTTTAAGTCCCAACATTGACCAACATCAGTTTCCTCCTAACAATGTCATCAACCAAAGTCAATACTAATCAAGAGGTAAGGTTGTGAATTAATGAAATAATTACCTACGAGAAAATGTTTGATCTTTAAACATATCATCTCAACTAATTCTTTTAAAAAAATGTACGGAGATCAGTCTCGAGAATTTGGAGGTGGATATGGCGGCTTGTGAGCAGGCTAACTTCTGGTTACAGGCTGCAATTCTCTGAACGATCATATCACAATTCTGCTTTACAAAAACTATTTGCTTTTTGCAAGGCATTAGCACAAGATTTCAGTCTCAACAAAAATTACATAACTTCTAACTGTTCCTGGAAAAACAAATAATTTCTAGTATTATTGCTGGGCACTTTTAAGTGTTAACCAATGACTTTCTTAAAATAATGGGTAATATTGTTCAAAACATAATCATTGACACTTTGAAAACTTCGTTATATCCAGCTCTGAACAAAGAATTTCTTCAGATATCCAAACAACTTGCAGTGGGTGTAAAAAAAATGTTAGCTATGTCACTGATTCAACCCACTTTTGGCTGTCTGAGTATCTTTGGAAACACTGTGTCTCACTTGAAAGTCCAGAGCAAAAGAGTAAAGCATATTTGTTAAATTAATTGAAACACTTGCAAATTTGTCTTAAAAAGGAAGAATTCTAACTAAACAACCATATAGTACACAAAACCCTTTTCAGCAACCTAAACTTCAGTACTGATGCTTCTTGTAACTAAAGAGAAATGACAAAGCCACTGAAGACCCTATACATAAGTAGTACCATCAGGAGGTTGAGGAAGCTTTGAGTTTTCTTTACTGGTCATTGATCTGTGAGAAAAAAGAAACACAAACAGACAAGCCTTTTTTTTTTCAACAATTAATTAACATTTGAGTAGCTACCAATGGTTTTATCTAATATGAAGACACCTTGATTAATTCCCTCTTCTCAGCATTTGTATAGCAGATGACACATTCCTTCTCATGTTCAGGGCTCAACATAAATTTGGAACTGTTGCTGGTTCAGTTCATGTTGATCTACCAAGAATTTTTAGCATGGTCATGTCTCTCTTCTGCCCAGTCAAAATGTTAAAAATAGCAAGATAATAACTTGAATGTACTAGCCTAAACAAGAAAAAACAATATAAAATTTGAAAAAAGCTTGTCCACTTGAAAGTATGGTGTGGAAATGTATTTTTTCATCTGGTCACCTGCTTAAGTGTCCAGCTAAAATGACTGGCAAACCAATCGTTTGTCCAGACAAATGGTCATTCTGGGTGAATATTGTCTCTTAACTGGCCATTACATGCATTTTGAGACCTGATGCTTGATTAAATTGAAACGATGCCTTTTTCTACCTTTTCTACTCAACATACAGTTGTAGAGACAGCATTGCTGAAATCTTAATATTATGGATATCTTGATGATATGGACAGCAGCTAAATCACCGACAAAAATGATCATGGACTCATGGTGACAGTCCCAAGGCAATAACTTACCATAAACGGCACCCCCCTCCCCACTCCCCCATCCCAATTACCTATAAGCCTCTCCAAGTTATAAGGTCATCTATCAGTAAACAAGTACTGATTATAAACCCCCAGATATAAGCATCCCCTCTAGCTTGTACGTGTATTTAAATAAATTTGATTTATTATGAAATTTTGAATCCCCCTTACAAAGATGTACAAATGTATTGGTCAGGGATAAGAAGCAGGAGTGTATGGGGAATCACAAGCTTACCTCTTAATCTCTGTAAGAATGGTTTTAATTGAGTATTCCCTTTTCCAGTTAGTTAGAATCTTAAAGACCCTGGAGTCAAGCTAGGAATAAAAAATAAAAACACATTTTTGCTTGGTTCAGAACAAAGTAGGAAGAAATGGAATTATGCAGTTAGAATGCTTTAAAGCAACAGAATATGTTTGTACCAAGAAAAGGTTCCTTTTCAAAGAAGTGTAACTTGTATGTATAATTATTTTATGAAAACAAAAAGGACAATTTTCTCGACAATGCCACAATCACAACATCTTACACATCTCAGATCTCCTGAGGATAGCAAATCACCAACAGCCAATCTACAAGTATTATTATAACTTGCAATGCCACACAGCACATGTAAGTCAATACTAGGGCTAAACATAAAAGGACATTTTGTATAATACTGCATGAAGGGTTATACAGAGAAAATCAAAAAGGTTGCTTAACCCTTGCAATCAAACTGAAGAGCATTTGACGTTGAAATGATTTTAAAATACCCAAACTGCAACCAGGGTGAAAGAGGCAAATTCATAAACTACAATCAAAGTAATTTTATTTTTCACCAAGGCTGCTGCCTAAGAAAAATTTTAGGGAGCCCTTCGGGCTCCTAAAGTTTAAAGTTAGGAGCCCGAGCCACATTGTTAGGAGCCCAGTTTGAAATCCATGTATTGTTTTTCCAAGATCATTACATAGGTTATAGAGGTTCTTGCACACTTTAATAAGAATTCGCCGGGCCTAATAAATAACACGTAAACAAGAATTAACCGAATTATTTACTTTCATACGTTGCAAACTGGTACATGAAATCGAACATCAAGCACGTCCAGTCGATAGCACGCAAGATAGCTTCCCATTCTCGCCACAAAAAAGTTATCAAATCGACGAAAACCCAAGCAAACGATGAACTGCACGAATGTCAACATAGGCAACAAACAGCCCATAATTTTGCTATTCCATATTTGGAAGTCAAATCTCAGACCCAGTCTTCAACTGCCATCCGGACTCGGAAACGATGGCTTCGTTCGTTTCGACAAAGCTTCACAGTTGAACACGTTAGGTTTACATAATTTACGGTTTATTTGTGGAAATTTTATACTGCCTAATCGCATCATCGCTAACCATATCAACAGTTCCACTGTTTAAAGTCCTACTCCAGCTAAAGGAATATAATGTACAAGGAGGTTAAGTCTAATGCCGTGTGTTAAGTCAGGCGCCCGCGCGGGCTCCTTGTACCGAAATTTGGTCGCCCATGCTCTTACCTTGGGCGCCTCTGGCGACCGGGCGCCCGTTAGGCAGCAGCCTTGTTCACGCATTTGTTCTAACTTTAAAAAGGCCTAAAACACTTACTGACAAAATCACTACACTTTGGCATATGACTGCAGATCACACGTTACCGGGCAAATTTCAATACAGTTTTAGTTGCCCATTTCTTTACTGTCTTGTCATAGTGACCAAATTCCTTGATGTACTTGTTGATGCGTTATATGCGCCGGAGCAGCAACTCCAGAGTGCCAGTGCAAAATGATGTTAAGAAAATTCATGTTTGCTTACTAACCTCTCCAGCAGCAGTTACTCCTGACAAGTTAATTTTTGTTACAAATGAAACTTTTGGTGGCTGGTCAGGATACTGTTTACCACACTCTAACTTCAAGGAGTATATTCGTCCTTCATATGGGCACTGTGAATTAAACAAAAAACAAATCATGGAACATAGAAAAGACAGAAATAGTTACTGTGCTTTTCAATAACACATCAACATTCAAATTAACAATAATGTGTTTATCACTGCCATCAGTCTATGATCACAAGCAACAGACCCTGAAACACAAAAACATACAAATTGGATCAGAATCCACCAAATGCAAATCACAAACCATGAACATTTCAACTTGTTGAAGTACATTGTTGTAAAGTTCTGTTGCTTGAGAGGTCCACTAAGATCATTGACGGAAGTGAAGAGCAAGACCATCAGTTTGCTTTTCAACCTTGGAGTTCTCATGTTATTGAAAAGTGCAGTAAGTTCCACATAAAATAAACTTCCACTAATACAAAAGTACCTAAATAGCAGATTGGCCGATACTACAGTGGTTGCATTGACTAAAATATGTATAACACTATTGTAAAACAGAGAGATAAGATGTTGTGTCAAAGTAGCCCACTACCTGTACAACAAGTTCTTAGGATTTGTTTTGAAATGATATTTACAAGGGTGCAGCAGGCAAGTCTTGTCTGATAGCTCAAGACTAGTGGATTTTGTGATGAATCAATAAACAGCAATCAATAATTAGCACAAACTGCAAACTGAAAACATGACTTTCTTTGCACCCTGAGAGGAGTAATTGGGAGAGTTGGTGGAAAGGGTATCACTTCTCACACAAATGGAAAATTTGGTTTATGGTCACTTTGTTCAAAGGTCAAATCATTCCATGCCAGATTGATTCATTTTGTAGTCAGATCATTTTACAGTTTCAGTGTAAAATATGATACACGTGAAGTGCATTTTTTTTGGCTTACTGGCTTAAAAAACGAGGTATACACACAAGTAACGGCCTTGTTTCTGCTCGTGGCTTAAAGACACATAAAAAATTTTGACTATATGGTGATCTGACCATGGAACAAAGTGACAGGATGCCTTTTATTTGCATGTTATACTACCAAATGATTAAGCTTTAGTGAAGAACCTGCCCTATAAAAAATGAACAGAAGAGAGATTTACCAGTAAAATTTTACATTAAATTCCAGAGACTCACACTTTGCAGTAAAGTCAATGAGTTTTATATGCTGAACAATCATTGCATTATTAGTATAGGTAATCACATGATTTCGAGTGCAGTTTGGAATAAATAAGAACGAGTTCTTTAAAAAATTTAGAAGTGCTTATTTATTCCAAATTGCATGAGAAAAATCATGTGATTACTTATACTAATAATATACAAAAAAAACATAACTACAAGAACAAAATTATATTGACAGCGCGGGCATTTCTAGTTCATTCAACTGACTGGCTGAAACAGACTACTACCTTTGTCAAATTCAAACTTTTTCAAGACCAACGCTTTCAAAATCATTAAGTTAAGAACTTGGAAATGTGCAAGGATTGATTTTATATGGTCACCAGCCTGTTAAAGATAACTCAGTTTACAATGATCAGGAAAAGTAAGTGTTTTTAAATTCATCCTCGATTATGAGAGCTCGGCGTTTACAAGAAACTGTACTGCCGAGAACGCTTCGAGCAGCCAAAGATGAAAGACACTCGCTAAGGTTTTTTAATGACTGTTCATCATTGTCTGTTCCTGAGACCCCATCATAGCAGGATTCATGGAGAAAGTTTTGAGATTTAAAAGCCCAAGGTGAAGGAGGCGATTTGTTTTCTTCCGACGCTGCCATTGATGAGTGAGTGGAGCCACAGTTCTTGTGATGTCGGAAACAACCGTTGACCGTATTTTTGTCTTAGCTCCGTATTTTCAACACATTTAGCCAGAAAGACGTATACTTTTTACTGTGTTCGGGTTTTTGGAATATTTTTGTAACTTTCTATTGTTGTTTTACATAGATAATTAAATTCCGTCGTCATCTGCTGAAAACCATGGCCATTTTCTTGAATTTTGTTGTGAAAACAGCTCTAATCTGATTGGTTCTTGGTGGTTTCTTTTGTGGTTTCAGCCAATCAGAAACCATTTGTAATCTGCAATCGTGTTACAGAAAAACTGCACTCCTTTCTCAGCCAATCAGATTGAGTAACTTTTTGGGGAAAATTATTATACATAAAAAAATAATAAATTTATTACATGCCATTAAGTGGAAACAAACCGTCAGTGTGTAATAGCAAGTTTGATTTTTCTTCAACAAAAGTGAAAGGACTTATTGAATGGAGGGTTCGTAATGTACATCTGTAAACAATTTGTTGACAACCAAACAACTACATTGCTTGGTTGCCTACAAAGATGCAGGAACAATTACAAAAGAAGTCACATTTTCACTCCAATAACACACAGCATATGTAACAATTAACTGGAGAAATAAGTATTCCGGGTAGCACAAATCAGCGCTGAACTGATTCCACAGTTCGAAGACTTAAGTTTGAGGGAAATATGCAACAAATCCACTGCAGCTTTGTGAAAAAAAAAATCAAGAAGTGACATTAGACAGGATAGAACATAATGCATCGTCAATAGTATCAATGATTGACTCTTTCAATCCAAGTCTTTACTACTTACTCTAGGAGGACCAATAATCATTCCAGTCCAGTACTTCAAGTCCATGTCATCATCGACTGCTAAGCCCCAGCTAACAGTTCCATCACCGCCTTTCTGTCCTTCCTCCAGTTCCTCAAGCAAGCGAAAATTGCGAGGTACCACAACTGAAAACGTGAGCGAGTTAAAAGGAAAAATTTGAGATTTGGGAAATCTAGCTTATAAAACTACAGAATAGCAATGCAAACGCGAACAGTAGTGCGTCAAGGAGCCAGAATCAACTGTGTAGACAATTTCTAACCTCCGGTGGTGGCCATCTTGGATTTTCACCACCACGCCAAATGGATAAGCGCCAGAAGAGCCGAGCGGAATTTCCGACGGTAGCCGAGTCTTTTTCGGTTGAGGTTCGTGTTCGATTACGACCGCGGCTCAGAGCGGGTTCCAGGGTCTCAGAGCAAAGGCAGGCGAAAGTAGGGACTAAGATAACGCGGACCCTACTATCCCGGTGCCTGGAACAGGCTTGAGAGGCTGACGATATTCCACTCATGCGCTGAATCCCTTGCTTTTGTTGATATTCCCGAAAAATCATGGAATAGGAACGTGGCGGCCTGGCGACCGAGGGAGCCCGGACACGCAATCAGCGATAAGGGGATTACAATGTAAGCGCTGACGCCCTAGCCCTGGGCTTAGACGTGATTAGCACTTGAAATGTTGATTAGGGTTCAAGCAAGAGCCGATCCGACTCCTCTGAAAATAGCTGATCAAGTACTGATTCCAAATGGATAGAGTTTAAAGGGTTGTCACTAGAGTCGTAGCCCGCGATCGTTTCGGCGACTCATGTCACTTTGAATTACTTCAGTTTTTGTTCAAAAAAAATTGAAAGAACTTTAACTTTAATTTGACATTGGTAGGACAGAATATAGTAGAGAATTAGAAATTTCATTTAAGTTTAAGTGTTAGGGAAGGGTAAGTTGCATGAAAGAATCGAATTCTGACAGGAGTCACCAAGCAAATGACAGCAGACTAGGCTCTTTATGGATCACTAGTTTCCCCGAATGCCCAAGGTACCGTTCGAGCTATTCTGCGAAAACTGCTTCTCGTCGTGGGACGTTTTACGAAAATTTTTCAGTCACAGACGGCGACAAGAGGTGGCTGTATTCGCAGGCTATGTGAGAGCAAGCTCTCAGGGGGCTCTCAGGCGGGAGGAAGAGAAGAGAACTATCTATACGCTCAGCCTATACCATAGGCATAAAAAACTGGGTGATAAACTGTTGCTCAAAAAGAGGTATAAAAAGTGCCTAGGAGGCCTGAAATGCAGTCAGAACGCAAAGAAAAATAAGAAAAGCCTAAAGGTAAGCTTCAAAGCGATATTCAATGCACATTTTAATAGTGTAGTAAGCAAATAATATTTCTCATACAACATCTTATAATGTTCTTGCTGTATGAAGTAATTAGCCAAGAAGTAGTGTTGTTCTCGGCATCCTAAAAGGCCCGAAACGTAGTCAACACAAAAATAAACATAATAAAATAATACATGCAAGCTTAAAAGGAAAAATTTAAAGCACGTTTCGCTCAATTATGGCGAAGTCGGATAATTCTCATACAACGCCTTATAATTGTTGCCGTATGAATAATCAATTAGCCAATGGATAATGTTGCTCAGGGCTCTCATAGTGAGCTTGGGCTACCTGTGCCTATAGTACTGTCACGGTCAAAGACCTTGGTGTCACGCTTGACTCACACCTCACCTTTGTTCCTCATGTCAACAACGCCTGTCGCGTTCTCTCGCGTTCGTTTTATTCTATCGGCAGATTCAGAAGTTGAGTGACGTCAGATTCAAGTTGACAAATTGCGATAGAAAATGAGGAACTATTTATTTGTTCGTAGAAGTCATTATCAGTAAACGACAAGTAACGGGAATGCTTGTCACGTGTTACTAATAGTCCATTCTCGATATATTAAAATTCATACTTGGCTTTGAGGCTTGGGGGAGCCTCAAGATGATTTCTTTTGTTTTATTCCCCCCAAGCCACGCAGCCAAGTATGAATTTTAATATATCGACTGATCTATTCACGCTTGGGCGTATGCTGTAGAGGTGACTCTAAATCTCTCTGATATTCTTATTGAGCGTTCTCAAAATCTCCTGCAGAATTCCTAAGTGCTTGTGATTCAAAGAAACGAGGGGCTCTGGGAGCGAGAAGTTTAAGGTCCATGACGTATTTCCGTTTACGGTACTTGACCCAATCAAAAAACGTAGAAGAAAACAGAACAAGATAATCTAATTACAAAAAGAAAAGTTTTAAATATGGAGGCGAATGTTCTGGTCATGCAATATCGGGGAAATTCCCACCATTCTGGTTTTAACGTCATGAGATGTATGTAAACGTGGCCTTCTTGGTCGGTTTATTATATTTTTTATTGGATTTATATTCCAGGAAGACTCGGGCCGAGAAATCATCATGTCACCATGTCTCCAGCTGAAACGTGTCTCCCGCATCTACCTTTGTCTTGTGAGATCTGGTACGAGACTAACGGGGCCTTAGAACGCACGCTCACTGTTTTATAACATTACTACTACACAGCTTGTACATACAAAAAAACTTGTGTTTTTATTATATATGGAAAAAAAGATTTCAGCCTTTTAGGGATTGGCTAAAAGAAATTATTACGATGGTATATTTCTTAAAGGAAATGGATACAAAATTGCCGTTTACATGCTAAAGTTTAGAGAGCAAAAAAAACTCCAAACGTATACGGTACGGTTCGTTTGTTTAGTACGTTCCCAGCGTCATTTTATTTGTTTCCAGGACAAGCCTTACTGTGGACTAACCGTTTTAATTTCGTCGCCAAGAACTTCCTCTTTTGATCTGTGTTTGTGTCAAGCTTAATTCCACCTGTGAATCTTCTCTAGCCTTGTTGTTGTTATTTGAAAGTCGCTCTTTATTACAGATTCTTTTTAAACTTTCGGTGAAATCTTTCTTAAGAAATGCGTAAATTAACGGATCCATGATGGTGTTAAAAAGTAAGGTGTAAAAAGAGGCGTAAAGCACCGGCGCTGTGATCAGTTGAAGCTGGCCAAATATCTCACAAATATTGATATAAATAAGAGGCATCCAAGACAACAAAAACGTTCCGAAAATCATCGCGAACACCACCACGGCTTTCTCTTCCTTTCCTGCACGTTCACCGGTTCTGTTGCCCCAAGTAGAGCGACGGCGATTGCGGGAAATGAAATGGCGTACGACACGTAGTAATCTCACGTAAATCCAAACCATAGCTAAACACGGCAATAAAACAAATCCGAAAACAGTAACAATCATGTACACTTTGTGATAAGTCGTTGATGGGTCGGCATCCCAGGCAAGCGGTAGTATAGAAATACCACATGGTAGAATCCAAGAGATGGAGATAATCACAGTAACCTTAGTAGTGTTCATTGTGATGCGGTAGCCTAGGGGACGCGTTAACGCTATGTACCTCTCGTACGTAACTGCACCGATGTTTAAAATGGACGCTAAAAGGAGAAAGGCGATCACATATCCGGTGATTGGAGTGGCTGTGAGTGAAAAGTTCTCGTAAATGTAGATCGGAATAAGGGCGACGGAAACGAGAAGATCGGACAAGGAAAGGGACACCACGAAGGCGTTTGTGACCGTCCACAGTTTTTTGTCGAGCATAACTATTAAGCAAACCACGATGTTCAGTACGGTCGACACGAGTCCTAGTACAGCCCAAGTAACTGACAGTGGAATTAAAATAGACCTGTTCACTGTGGCTTCATAGCCTCCGCTAAGGGACGACATTGAAGTGGTCGTGTTGTTGAGAATTTGCTGCTGTATCATTCTAAATTGCGATTTCACATTTTACTGACTTCAGAGCTTGTCTTTGTGTTCTTAATCTTCTCAGTGCTTTGTTATTTTGAGGAATTGCACTTGTGTAAACAAAAGTTAGCAGCTGTCCCCACGACTCGATAATATTTTCAAAAAGTGGGACTTGAACTTTACACCGCCTGTTTGATCGACTTTAAACCAGGCGAAAAGCTTCTTTGAAGTCAGGATAACTGAAGTCCTTGATCACGTCAAACCGGTTTCCCTTCTCTAAACAGCCCATATAAATCTTGTCTCACCAAGCTGTCAAAAATAGAAGTTAAGACAACAGGTCAATGAATAAAATTTTTGTGGCTGACAGTTGTTCAGGAAAGAACTACACTATATCAATATTTAGAGGAGATCTGCTTGGAAATTGAAAATTAATACCATTCAAAACTCCTTCTATAACCTTGTGTCGACGTCTCTTTAGTACCCTTTGCTAGAGATGTTTGCTAAAGTTATTAGAACGAATTTTCCAGAGGAAAAGAAATAATGTATACTTTTGTTTTAATTTCTCGAAAGGACTTTCAGTTTGTAATCAGAAATATATCCTTTTTATAAAGAAAAACAATGACTTCTTCTTTCATAAACTTTCCATGCAAATTGCAGTTTCAATTAACACAAACACAAGGAAAATTAAAATGTCTTGTCTGCAAGCCTACCCACCAATTAAAGACATTTTCATCCCTTTCAGAAAAGAATCCACTAAATATTTCAAGAGCATGGTTCAAACTTTTTGTTCTGTTGAAGTGAACTATATGACGGATATTAATTAAACACACTGCCCAAATCATTGTGCCAGTTGTGAAGACATTGTTCGCTTCATGTTAAGGTTGCTTGGCTGCGGGATGCTTTCATCAGTTTTGAATATATGGGGGTAATCTTCAGCAATCTTCTATGTCATTAGGGATAGGAACTGAACTCGTGTTTTGATGGAAATGACATTATGAAACTGTCATCGGGTATGGTATTCATCTGACCAACTTTCTTCTCAACTCAGTTTAACTTTTCATATGCATACTGACCTGAACCAACTTTTCTCACTTTTAACTAAGTAAACTTTGATGTTTTGACTTGCTTCCAATTGCCTTTTAACAACATTTTATTGATTTTATGAAATGTTATGCTTTTTCTTTGTGATGCAACCTTGTATAATTTTGTTTTGCTTTTTTTTTTTCAAATCAATTCTATAAAAATTCGTACTTTAATTGCATCCACGTTTCTAAAATACTTGGTATTTTCTAGAGCATATCACATATGAAAGGCCAAGTTCGTCGATCCAAACTGGGAGGTCTTGATTAAAACTGACTTCGTATTTTAACGAACTCGAACATAGGGATTCCTATTGTTGAGAAGATTTTTTCCTTTTATTGTTACTCAAAACCTCTTTGTCTTTTTTATTAAAGCAAAGAAAATCAAAGCGGAGCTCTCGTTAGTGGCAGTGGATTTAGAATTCAAATGAGGTATCCGTCGTGACGACGAAATAGAACTGTCGGTTTCCTGTGGTATATTTAACAATTATTCCTCGAGCCCGAGTGGGCTCTGAGTCAATAGCCCATGAGGCCTTCGGCCTCATGGGCTATTGACTCAGCGGCCATGAGGGCGAGAGGATTAATTGTTTTAGTAAAATCCAACTAGTTGGTCAAAAATATCGAGAATAAAAAAATTTTAGCTGCTTAAAGCTAGACTTAAATCCTTTTTTGCCACGAAAAAGCCGGCGCTTTTCGCTACTAGTGGGCTATAACATTTAGCCTAGTAGTAGCTCAACCAATCAGAACGCAGCATTGATAATAGACCACTAGTTGGATTTTACTAATTATACATATGTCATGGCTTTATCATTCTATTTACATAGCTATTTTTCGAACTAATAAGTGTTCTTAACTTTCTATATGTGGAAAAGAACTACTGAAGATCTCGGTAGTCAATCCCTTTGAAAAAAGTCTTTGCTTGCTCCAACCGTCGTAACTTTTGTCCTGAGGTTCTGTTCCAATATAACTGTCGGCCTCAATTATTTTCCACTTAGAAATAAGGGGTGTGCGAAAAGTGGTGCTTTTAAAATTATTGAACTCTCTGGAATTTTCAGACAACAACCGGCTTAACAGAGGCTTTCAGCACAAACCTCAAACTTTCCCGCTCAAATCTATTTGTCAGAATATCTATGAAAAAACCAGTGAAATACACTACACTTTGTATAATTTAGTCAAGACATCAGTACTATCAGTGGCCAGCGTGACCGTAAAATACTACATGTTTCGTTTACAGATGAATTATTTACGTAGCTGGTTTAGTTTTGTTAAGCAAAATAAACACCCGGGGGAGTGAAAAACAAGGCACATCATCACGCAATATCTACCTAGAGTTTCAATTTTCCGGGTTATATCCACTTGCATTTTAAAATCAAGAAGTCTATATATCTTTTTAAATAAGTGACGTTTCGTGGTGGAGGAAGACATCTCTTCCGAAATGTGTTTCTTATCCAGCAGAGTATTTATTGTACATTGTAGACTGAGCCACGCAGGCGGTGTGCGTCATGACCCACAAAGGTTCATGGGTAAAACTGTTACTGTGCCTCATTTCAATCGTGAGACGGTCGAGTTCGCATCTCGTAAGAGAAATGAATCAAACCCAGGGATCAAAACACTGCTGCCTTTTCCGAAAACCATTACGGAAGAGAGCGATTTCGAGAATTTTCAAGATCTCATAGTGGCCTTAGATGCCTGCTATTGGTTTCATAAGGCAATTTCAAGAAGTTTATCGCGATTCGGAGACGATCGTGCGATCTAGCCGACTTTGAGCGGCGACTAATTTCCAGCTTCTCATAAGATTTTAAGTACTGTTTGGTTTATATGTATGTTTTTATCTCATAGTGAAAGAGATCTGTAGTTCATACGTGGATTTGCTTAACTAAAAAAAAATTCGTCCACTAGAAGTGTTTATATATTTGATGGACTTTGTTACCGGCAAAGCAGGGGGAGCGCGTGCAAACAGCTAGGTGAGAAATCGTCTCTCATAACAATTTTATTTTCATCGACAAGTTTATATTATTTTGAAAACAGTGCCCGTTTGAAGTCCTTATGCGCAAATAAATCTTCTATCAGGCAAAGGGAAAACAGACCGAAAGAGCCGAACATACAGCCGCAGAAATAAACAGTGAAATAAACCACGATCTTGTCTGTGCGGTCATTGAAGTGAGCGCAGTATATCGATTTTGTTATAAAGTCAAACCTAACCTCACAGTTTTAAAATCCTGTATGATGTTGTCTGGATCTTCGATAATGGTTTTGTGTTTTGGTAGAGATTTATAACAATTTATTCCCTGACATAACTTTACACAAAGATCTGAATACACGTAGCACACACCGCATGCAAATTATTTTAAAGTCTGACGCTTTCAGTTTCCGCACTGGGTTATGAAAAATGTTTTGTTTCCAAAGGTTATTACAATATTCAAACTTATTTACCTTTTGTGGCTTAAAATAGAACCAACTCTTCCTGGATTTGGCGTCACTCGCTTCACGTCGGCTTCCGCTTCGGCATGTTTTCTCAGCCCGTTTCCCGGGAGTTGTGCCACTTGGCTGAGACGATGTCTTGATTCCAAGACACTTTCAACGGCTCATAACGGGAAAACTAACAGGGGTAGACCCGGGTAGACCCCGAAATTTGCAAAGAAGAACGGTTGAAGTAACAAGATGGCCAAAATAATTCGATAAAACCGCTAACAGTAATCAGCAATAAATCCAAGAAGAACGGCAAAAACAACACTCAAATCATCATGGCGGCCTGCACATGACCGAGCAATTCAAACTTGTCACAAACGCTCAAGAAAGCAAAATATTTAAAAGTAACGCAACTGCTATCAAGATAAAGTGTTCCAACAACTTTCCAAGGCGGTATAGTGTCAAAATTACCAACACAAGCTTGGAATAAAGCGAAAATTTCACTACATATACCTCTGAAAACAGCTCTTTCCGAGCGCGAAAATCACTCTACAAATGACGCATTCTGATTGGTGGGAAGGAAGTCGCAAAACGACTGGTTACACGTCCGGGGCTTCCGGTTACTGTGTTCCATGCTAAAAATCCGTTGATCTGACATGCCATAGACAACTAAGCGTAAGATCCGCGTCGGCAAGGCAAAGCATGGTAACATTAGCGGAAATAATTTTCTTACAGTCCTGACCCCGAACAAATCTAATTTACGTTCAGCATTCTAAAATTATAATAAAGAATGATCAAGACCAAACAACTTATAACATCGGTAAGCGCATTTTAGTGCAGGAATATTTACTGCAGTGTCATAATATTGAAGTGGCAGCCATCTTGGATCTGTTATATTATGCCATGAAGTCGATTCCAAGATAGCATGTGACATGCTCTCAAACTAAACACAACCACGTGATGAATGTAAAGAAACATCAACTCGTGAAAGAGGATTATTATGGTAGCTTTAGTATTACGGCTTGCAACAAGCTCATTTAAGCGCCGAGAAAATGAGGGTTCTTCACTTGTGATTACTATATATTTCATGGCGACAGGCCAAGTTTAACCAAATTTTACGCAGTAAATGTTTTATGATTTAGCCCTCTTTTTTTCTACGTTTTGCTTAATCCTGCTCTTATTTCGACACTTTTTAATCTAATGAAAAACCCAGGTTCGCCAGGTGGCGGATTCAAGATGGCGGACAGTCCACATCATATGACGTCATGAGGTCGCATGAGTTACTAACCATTCTAAGATGCGCTATTTAACTTATAAGTTTCACTGGCATGGCTTGAATATTCTAGCAAGGAGGGCAATTAGTAAGGAAAATCTTGGAAAATCTCTGGAAATAGCAAGGAGTGCAAAGGGCTCACCCGGTCTCAGAGGACCAAACACACCCGTGTAAATTTAAAAAGGATTAGGCCACTCCTCGACCGGTCGTTAGATTTTAATGAACCTTCGCATCTGTTTATAAATCAGTCCTTTTAGAGAGATAATGTTTGGTTTGGTCTGACATTTATGCCTTGTTGACATCATTTCAGTAATCCAATTTTGATAAATATACTAGCCATATACATGTTAATAGCCTGGCTATTCTTGTTTTTGAAACAGCAGCCCAAGGGAGTTCCACCTAGGCCTTGGCGGATTGTGTAAGCATAATTTTTGGCATCAATGGAGAAAAAAAGTACAATTTTTTAAAAGAGCACTGCCACGGCATAATTAGCAACTTTAAGCACTTTTTGGAGCATAAATTCATAAAATTTAGTAAATATGGTGTATTTTCTACAGAAATAAATTAAATCAGCCGCAAGTGAAGCAGGTTCTATTGGTGCAACCTTCCTCTGCTGCAGCTGAGCGAGCCTTCTCCCTACTCTCAGCGGCATTTAGCGATCAGCAGGACAGCGCTCTGGCAGACTATCTCCAGGCCAGCGTAGTCAGCGTAATGTTGAAGTACAATAAGCGCTGATGTTGACTTCTGTATACTATTCTTATCCATGTTTATTCAAGCAATTATTGGTGCTGAAAGAACTCAGAACTGTCAAGACAAGTTGATTTACTTCGTGGCTTGATACTTTCAACATTAGTTTGAGTTAGTTTAAATCAAGAGAGTACTATTCTTTTGGTTCAGTCAGTATATACAAAGAAGTGTGATCGTCGAGTCGTTGAAGGCATTTTACAAACGGTTCAGAGATGCGAGCAGCTAATTTGGACAGCTGAGGGCCGAGACAAACTGCCATAAAACACAAATAAATTTACAACAACAGTTTGTTTGAAAAACATCATAATTTGGTGGCGTTATTGCGCGCCTATGTGTACAGAATCTACCCCATTTTGCCAGAGCATAATTTCGGAAATCAGGAGCATAATTTGGGAATTCTGGCATAATTTTGGCATAATTTGGCAAAATTTCGAGCACTGCTAGTAGCATAATATGCCATTTTTAGGAGCACAATCCGCCAAGGTCTAGTTCCACCAACATGCTCGTCTCAAAAGTTTTAAGTACGCTACGTCGGATCATGTGTACTTGAGTCAAGAGAGGCTGAAGGATTTCTAGCTGACAAATGATCAGCCGCTTGGTAACATCTAATTAATTATACTGACATAAAGTTATGCAAATGTCAGATAAGAAAATATATGAATAAAAATATCATTACTTTTTTGAATGCTTGGTCTTTTCCTTAAACGCCTATTAGTCATTTTTTGTATGGTTAAAAACGGTTTGTTACTGAGAAATGCTCATCCCACATGCCTAAGGCTGCCCTCTTCAAGGAGTAACTTATTAATTCGCTCGCTGAAGGTTTAAACAAAGAAAAGCAATTTAAATCTCTTTGAACTGAATCTTTCTCCTTCCACAGACATTCATGTATTAACAACAGCATTGCGCAAAAACTAACTAGAGGCAGGCAATAGCCGCGTGGATATTTGATCAAACGCACTATGTAGAAACTGCAGTTAACATGACAGCTCAATAAAATTTAGATGTATTTTAATAAGGTTAGCACACTGAGACCCCGCAAAAGGTTTGTGTTCATTAACTTAACACTATCTTTAGCAAAAGTCGGTTTGCTCCTTTCTCAACCACCAATAAAAGGATCAACGGAGAATCTTTACGTTAATATCAACGGCACTTACCTTGCTTTCAGCTCCCAGCGAAATTGCATTATCCATAAACAGTGAAACTAAGCTAGTTTTATCAGTCAGTTTAAGCACACTGTCAACAAAGTGCATAGTTTAAATTTTCCGTTGATTTGCTATTTAATAAACTTTTCCTTAATTTGTTATCGTCATTTTTATCTTGTCACGTTTTTTTCTTTCGTGTTTTTAGAACATACCTGGTGTCGGCTAAAAGAGTAACCTAATTTTTCAGTTGGAATAGTCAGTGAGTCTGTGTAGTGTTTTTAAGAGTTCGTTTCTTGTTTTCTTTGTGGCTTTTAATCAGTCCTGTTATGTGGTGGTCGACAGAAAATTTTACTTCTTCCTTGCAAAGTAACTGAGCGGAAACAGAAAATACTCTTATCTGCTGGGAAGGATTGAACTGAATGTTAACCTCTGAACTATACAATGCTACTTTTATAATGAAAAGGAGATTATATCATTATGAACGGAAAAAAGAAAAATAGAAAAAAAAAAAAAGGCTGACACTAGACAGACAATTTCTGAGAGAAGGATTCATTCATTTGCACGGAATCATTTGATATTTTTAGTAAAAAATACACATATATGTACATTCATGAATGCAGATTCCCTTGACTAGTGTTCCTTGTAAAATGAAAATTTACATTACTAGTGAGAAATAAACTCCATTAATTTCTCATGAGCTAAATTGAGGAAGCCGGACTGGATAGAGCGAGATTATGATGAAATGACAAATCCAAAGTTATCTGACTGAAAGACCTGGATAATGTTTTGCAAAACACGTGGTACTGTCTAAGGACTGAGCTGTGTCCAATAATTGACTCAGAGTTTCTTCAAGCTAGGGCGGAGTTAACATTTTTCCAAAAAAAATTCCACCTACTGTGCACAATCTCCTTTGAGCCTGTTGGCCACCTTCTAAAATCGGTGTGCGCTATCGCCAATCTCTTTACTGATCTGTGCCCAAAGTGTAGAATTCTAGATAGCAAAGACATTGCTTTTTCCTGTCGTTGCGGAAGCGCAAGAAGCAGTGGACCCCTTTAGGCTAAAAGATGTAGTTCCGGTTTCAGTCATGTACGACTCATACTGTGTACTGTATTTCTGGTTGACTTCTTTTGTTTTGTCAGAGGGGTCGTGGGGGGTCGAGTTGGCGTGGCGGAGAGTGGAGCCTACGTAACCAGGGGAATACTACATCTTTTCAATCTTTACCAGCTCGGCTGATGATTTTACGCATCAGAAATGACATCGTTCTCCTGTTGGTGAAGCTCATCAGCGATGAAGAATTTTAAGAATGTTCTGTAAGGTCATTGATGATCTTTAACATACAGAGGAAATATTGACGAGTTAAAAAAGCTCAGTATTCAGCCGTTAACCCTTTCAGTTTCAGGAGTGTCCAAAATCAATTTTCTCCTAAAATTACCAAGATCAATAATCATGGTAAAAGATTATGAGAATAGCTGAAATGATTACCTTGGGAAAATGCTCTGATCTTTTTTCATATTCTCTCGGCTAATTCTTTAAGAAAATGTATGGAGATCAGTATGGAGAATTTATATGTGGATACTGCACTGGCTCATAACGGGTGAACAGCGAAATCTGAAATCTAATCCACAGCTAGTGACACGCGTACTTTGCCCACTTTTTTTCTGCATCCGCTCTACTGACAATTTATGACAAAACTGGAGTACTGTCACTTCACTGCAGCAGTGAAATAAGACACAAAACACTTGTTATTAAGAAAATGATATTTCCCATCAAACGCCCCTCTCGGAAGTATGATTACATGCTCTGCATCACATTTTGGGGGCGCTCCTATTAACTTGACTACGATTTACGGTATGCACGTGCTTAGAATATAAATATAAAAACACAGTGTAAAACACTGAAAAAGACGTATTGAGGGAGATTGCTTGCGACTGATATATCTCGTCCTTCGGTTCATTTAGCTACCAATGCTGAAGAGGGTTAAACAAAAAAAAGTCTCTACGCCGGTTGAAACTGGGCAATCTTCGCAATAACCAACAAGGCTACCAAATGAAATTGAAACGACGCGGGCCAGAATAAACTACCGTCTAAAGTTGATACTTCAGATTGATTTGCCTATTATTACAGTCCCTGATTTGAGGATTTTTAAAATGTTTGTGGTTTTGCGTTATAAGTTGTGCCACAGAATGGCCCTCCGATTACTCAGAAATGTTGGTTATAACTTTTTCTTCCGTAATTTTACAGAACAAGGAATTCGTTTGACATTTTTAAATAGCAACTGACAATAAATATTACTCAGTGAATATCACAATTTTGTGAATGACATTGTTAAGGTTATTCAAAATCATCATTTTGAGCTTCAACTAATCAGGGGCAACCAACGATTGTTTTCTGTTTTTCGGCTAGAAATTACTTGATGACCTTTCCATTCAGGTACAATTTTAGAAGCTCATCTAATAAATTCCCTACGATTTTTTAAGTTTAATTTCTCACATTTTTCTCCCCATAGTAGGCTAATTTTCGTAGAAACCTAAAACCTTAACCTTTCGGATTCAAAAATGTGGTGGAGGGATAATTAACAATTAATGAATGAGGCTGAGTATCTTATGAAGAATTATGGAGATCGAGGAGGGTGTTATCCGTCGATAAATAATCCTTTTATTATTCATTCCAAAAAATTCCTAGTTTAATAACATAGCTAAAACATGCTTACCTCCATCGATCAAATCGATGTTAAGTTCATCTTCGATAGTGCACGTTTCGGGTTGTTCAGCTCTGCAAATATTCCCAAATAGCAGATGTCGCCCTTCGAGTTGTCTTCTTGTTGTTCTTGTCGTGTTTTTAGCTATCATTTCGGCTAGTTCTTACTCTTGAAACGAGTGAAATGTCCGTCATTTTTGTTTTCATAACCAAAGCAACTCAACCTCGTCCACAGGTCGTCTCGTTAACGGTGCATTAACCTGCAAGAAGGCTGCACTTTTGACGTCATCAGTTCATTAAACGGAAAATTCTTCCAAATTGCTCATCAGTAGCTGGTTATGGTGAATTAAGCGTGTGCTTTTAGCCAATCAGAATCGGGGAAATATTTTGAATGAATAATAAGAACAATTATCACTTTCGTAAAACTTTCAATTTCATCTAAAATTTTCGGGAAAATAACACTGAAGCCCTTGTGTCCCCAATTAGCTTCTGTAAGCTAAGGACGTTGACACTTAAATAAAGTTGTTATGTTATGTTATGTTGTAATTTCGAAAAGACTCAAGACTTCCCTAGGATGACCGAACAGATACAAATTTTATAGAGCCGCTTAGCCGGATGCATTTCTAGATATCTAAAAGTACTCTGGATAGCATAAAAAGAGTTTTCAATG
This sequence comes from Porites lutea, assembly GCF_958299795.1. Classification (NCBI taxonomy): domain Eukaryota; kingdom Metazoa; phylum Cnidaria; class Anthozoa; order Scleractinia; family Poritidae; genus Porites; species Porites lutea. The sequence goes on along the minus strand of NC_133202.1, from coordinate 1,454,665 downwards.
AAAGCATGGTTGGGTGCCCCTGACTGATACTAAAGCCAAATTAATTCCCTTAAAAAGAAACCAAGAGAAAACTTACTCGTTGATACAGTAATTTTCTTCACTGATATGGAGCAGGTATTCTAAAATGTCAATCAGTTCTTCCATGAGCTCACACAAATTGTGCTAGTCTGGTCAGGTAGTGAAACGATATGGTACTAAACTCGTGGTAAAGACGATCATTTTTATGAGAAACCCCAAGCTTCCGATTGTGGAAACTGACCAAGTTCGCGTGCTTTCAGTTTTCATATCCATTAATCGCGTGACTGTCCATGGCAGTGAGGCTCCGTGTTTAGATCACAGACTGAAAAAATATCAGATTTGTATATTGCACGCTCGCTTTTTACGGTCATCAGATATTCCAAGGGAACATACATGCATGATATAAGTGACATACGTTAGATCAATATTCCGGTTCAGCAACAAGACAAAATATGTTAATTTTTCCGGTTCTGAGCTCCAGATTTCGCAATATTTTCTTAAAAACCCAAGTGAAGTCTGTGTAGATCGGTCGGTAACGTTCAACACAATTACTTTGTTTAACATTGGTTTAAAATGCAAAACCGAAATGTTACTGATTTTGTGAATATAAAGCCCAGCACGTATATTGAAAATGGATTACAGTTTATCAATACGGACGAGCCACTGGCGGGAAGAAAAACTTGCCATCTTTGGGAAAGTTTAATTTGGCCATTGGTCTGTCTTTACGGTAAAGAGTGTTAATAAAAGCTACAGTACCCACCATTAAAATCATGTACGCGAGACTGACATGGACATATTCACTATATCACACGTCAATCGTGGGAAATTAAGCCTGTGTAGCTATCGTTTCCGCGCGAGCTCGTCACGAAAATTGGGACCGCTTCACCCCTTCTTCAATTTGTTTGCTCTCGCTGGCACTGAATTTTTGCGCAATAACTCGATTGGAAACCCTTGCTACGCAGGCCATTGGAAATTATAAGAGGCCTTTACAAGGGTAGATGTGTGACACTGAGGCGACCTGTAATTAGTCGATGTAGTGCAAAAATGCACGGACAAAGGTGTCTCTTTTCTTTTTTGGGTAAGAGAAATATGATCAACTAGCTAAGTGTAGTTGATTTTGCTTACTAAAAAGATCACTGGATCGCATAATAATGCTCAGGTTCAAACGATACTGCTAAACTGTTTTTACAAAAAAGTCTTCTCTATATAAGTGTACGTTATTTTATTTTTACTAATTATCTTCAACTCTCGCCATGAAAGTTTTAAAAAATAGACTGAATTATTGAGATTCAAACATAAGGCTGTATAACGTTTACTGACCAGCGAAAGAAATATGCTGCGATATATAAAACAGCTTGAGTTTCACACAAAAAATTAGATGAACGTTCCAAAAGACGCTACTTCCTCTAAAAATGTGACGACTTATGCGAAAAAGGTGCTTTTCCAAATGCAGATGCATATATTGAAGGGCTTTTGCTCGAATGGTCAATTATTGTAATAATGGCTTGCCTGGGGGAACAGAAACTCAATCAGCATGTCCGTCCCACTTTAAATTAGTTTTCACTATTGGTCGACCATCTCACAGCAGGAGGAAGTCATAAATGAGATGTTTAAGCTCAAGAGTAAATAAAATTAGCTTTAACATAGCCCATCTTTATTCTCTTTGTTCAAAATTCTCTCACGTTTCATATGTTCTATTGTATTTGTGATGAGGTCATTGTTCTAGCGAGAAATTCCACTGTAATTCGTTTATGGTTTTAAAGGTTTGGCAAAAAGTTCGATTCAGTGAAATAGTTTAAGTTTTCACCTAGTAGTTTTAAATCCCACGTTTTGAAAGCGACGCAATTGTGACGTTAGATAACTTAACAACCGATTCGAGAGCAAAGACCTCGTTTTCGTTTCGTATTCCGGGAGTACATAGTACATCCGATGTTTTGTTATGAAGACAAATAAAGAAACCAAATCATCGAGGAAGTCGAATCGCAAATCTTGTTACATTAAAATGATTCTGATATTTCTTACCCACTTTTTTGACTCTCCATTTCTTCTATGAAACAAACCAAAGTAAAAAATAATAACAAAAAAAACGTGTCTTATACACTTACCCAGAAGTATTCCGTTCCACTTTTGAAAATCAGTCTAGTGTTGACTTAAGAGATAATATTAAGTTGCGATATATCCCACTAAGACATAAGGTTTTAACCAATATTTGAAAACTTGGTTTTTCATTATTTAAACTTGAATTATCACTTCGAATAAATAATAGATGCTCATTTCCATGGAAATTTCTAAACGCGATAACAAGGCAATTTTTTGTAGATATTGCTCGTCAAATATTTATCGCTACTCAGTAGGAAAATTATTTTAGGGTAGCACCTTTTACAAAAAAAAAAGGAAAACGAAAACTGAGAAAAAATAAACTAGTTCACAAATGGATGTCAAAAATGAAGAACACCAATCATACATAGAAACTAGCTGAACAGAATCAAAGTTGTTTTTTTGTGAGTATTAATGATTTGTCTGAATCATTTTCCAGTGTTACTAGAAGTACTCAAGAGAAATTTGGGAAGGCTGAATCTTTGAGGTTATAAATAAAAAATAACTACTTTTTTATCAATCTTGAGTTAAGCCGGATGTGATGATTGAGATTTTTGTCCCTTGATTTTGAACTTAAAATCAAGAGACGAAAAAATCTAAATTGAGGTTTCTCGTGCTCGAAATTGCCAAATGATTTTAGACAAATCTGGTCGCTACCACAAATCAACACACACATAAAAACTTCTTGAATTATCTAATCGTTTAACTAAGAACAAAATTTTCTGAAAACTGTTTTAAAAAATTAATTTTACCTTATCTTCTCTTCACGGGCGAACATGCAAGTCCAGAGATATTCATCTATTAACGGGCAAAACGTGAATACGTATTGTATACAGAGCAAATCACCTCAAAAAAGACCTTTGTTAATAAATAGATGGTGCCTGGTTACCGAGCCATGTATGCCGGTCACATTGGCAAGTCATTGGTCAATCAAACAGAAGAAAAAAAAAACGAGACAATTTAAGAACATTTTTATCATGCAGCGTAAACAGTGAATTTTGTACCTTGGAATGGGTGACTTAGTAGACAGTTTTTAATTGGGGGAAATCAAACAATATTACTTGACTCGACCTTCACCCTGTTTCAATTTTTAAAGAAGAATTCATCGCGCTTCTGTTTTTCAAGAGGGAAAACGAAAAAGATGCTATGAACGAGAGCAATTGTTTAGTGCTAAGAATTAACTTTCCTAAAATAATTTTCATTTCCCTTGTGACATATAAATATTTTTTTTACTTTGTTAGGATGGAAGTAAACAGCCAAGAGATCGATGACGTTTAGTTTGTCAGTTTGCCAATTTGCATCATACAATAGAGAGGAGAAGTGTGACGTCACGTTACCATGATAGCAAAATTTCTGGATCACAACAATATGGCGCTTAATGAACGACGATGGAGACAGCAACGAGAACGGCAAAAAAGCAATAGTTTTATATTAGCAAAACAACAACTTAGCACGTGCATCACGCCTTTTTGTACATTTCGTAGCCGTGGTTGCACGACTGCGACATGAAACTTCCTTTTTTCACGGGCCTGCTTTATGGAGTAGGTGAACACAACACCAAAATTTTCCTTTTCTTTTTCTTTTTCTAAACTTAGATACGGTTCTTTCCGATTCAAATCTAGAAATTTCGCCAAGACTTAGACTCCCATTTGTCTAAATGGTGGTGAAGACTCAGTATTAGTGGCTTCCAATAATATGATTTTCATGTAAAAATCCCCAGAAAACATAACAGGATTCAAACTTCTTTATTTTTTTAGCCCTAACAATGATTTCGCACAGGTTTATTCGTTGTCACTGTGGGAAAGAAATGTAATGATGATCGTCTTAAAAGCGTAGCCGAAGAAAACATTGGCAATGCGAAAATATTTCAACTTCCTCTAACATGACTTTGGGTTCAAACCATTTACTAACGAAAGAGAAATTGATTAAGGTGAGAATAAATATCTTCAACTTTTGGTTTACATTTGTAAACGAATTCCACATTGCGATGCTTTGAATGGTCTGATGCCTTGTTAAGTTATACGTACCGTTTGACAGTTTTTATGGCACTCTCTTCGGGGCAACCAGGTTAAAAGGCTATACCTTTATCTGTTTTCTTCCTTCATAATTCAAATACAATATCTCGTATCAAAGGTAATTAAGCGAGAGTTTATTGGTCTCCATTGGGTACGAATAAATGCCCCACCTGATTGGGACCTAGGTGTACAAAACAGGCGGATAGAATGTGCAGGTGACCTCAAGTCTCTTGTTTCTGAGTCGTGTACTAGGAGTGTGGTGGTGTTTCCTAGCTTTGTATCTGAACATAGTCAAACACCTAACAAGTTAATCCAATCCGTCGCCCAATTCCAGCTGTTTCGCAACCACTACTGAAGAATGTGCTATGGTTTGTAGTAGCGCACTTAAACACTGTCCTATAAGGGTGCATTAAAAACTAGTAGAAGGCACAAATGGCTCATGTCTCTTCTTTCTCAGTCGTGTACGACGAGGGTTTAGGTGTTTGGTAGCTTTGTAACTGAATATAGTCGAACACCCAACAATTTGGTCCAATTCCAGCTGTTTACCAAACACTGTTCCCATGGGCATGGACCTCTACGTACCCTCGAATGCCATAAATACTTCAGCGTTTTCATTGCTTGTAGCCAAGTTTTGCTTCCTCGAATACATACAGTATTAACAAAATATAATTAAAGAAAACTAAAGCGTGCTGCAAGTCATTCTCATAAAATATAGTATACATGCACGATTCGGTACCTTGTGTCTTTAATTCTAGTTTATGGGAGGTCAAGCGCTGTAAAAATATTTTGCTTGTCTTGTGTTTCTGTAAATTGCATATTCCCCACAAAACGACGTATGGACTTTGTAAGCAGATGTTAAGAACTCTTTCGAGTGTTTTTTTATTTTAGGCGCCTCTGAGGTTAGTTCCAATTTTAAATAGTAAGGCTAAATTATATTCTTCTTTTCCATAGACAAAAGGATAATCCACAGCGCATTATTTGATAATTAGCGTGAAAACGAATTCTTTTAGCAATTGCGCAAAAATAAAGACGTATGCTACTGTGTGCTTACTTTAACAAAGAAGAAACCTTTTAGTTGCTTTTAGATCACTATACAGCGAACTTTATTCTCAAGCATTTTCGTGAACAATGACCACAGTCAAAAGGTTTCATCTATTCATGACGAATTCGGAGTTGGTCTAAAGATCGTGACTTATTCGAAGAATTCCAGTTTTGCAGCGGACTCACGGAACGATAAACGAATTGAAGACGAGACAAAAATGGTGAAAGAAAGAATTTTACAACATCGTTATAATCTTCTTTATAAAGCAAATGCGCCCCCAATTAGGGAATTATAACGCTAGAAATTTCTTTGTTATTGTTCCTTCATTCTGTGGCTAATGGGTCAAATTGGTCAAAAGAGCTCATAAAGCGTCATCTAACTGAATACATTCACAGGGTAAGCAGCCTTTCCGCGCATGTGATTTAGTCTTATGACTAGTGTTTGCCCGTTTATTCGATCATAAAAACAAACTAAAGTGTTACCTTCACTGGGCTGGGTAGATCTTTAGTCAATGCTGGTCTGGCTAGTAGGTAATCGTCACAAACGATAGTTGTCTTGAAGTCATTCTGAAGAAAAGCAATGAGTTGGTTTCAGCCGTTTAACTAGTAGTAACTTCTATGGAATGATGTAGTTTGGAGATCTAAGGCCTTTTCTGAATTAAACAAATGCAGAAAGGCCATGCATGGTCAAGAAGCCGGTATCCAGAAAAAATAATATCTTTCTTATTGAGTTACCAAAGTGTATCACGTAGTAATTAAATAAACTTTTTGAAGGGACAATGTGATCTGTACCGTCGATCTCTAAACGGTAACAAAATATGATGAAAGTTTCACCTTAGTCTATGCCGGCAGCTTGGTTCGTTGAGAATTATATTTTAATTGTTTTTACTTATCTCCGGCAAGGAATCTATTTGCTCCCACTAAAGTGGACAGTCCTTAAAAGACAGCAACTGTCAAATGATAAATATTGTGTTCAATAACCCTCGACCTCAAGAAGTAGCTATCGATTGGCTGTTAAAACACATATCATCTGGTCATAGTCGATTCAGATTTCCCCCCCTTTTTGACATGAATACCGCAGTTGCTTCTTCGCCACACACGATCGAAGCTACGCATCGTAAGTAGTCCGCCGTAAACTGTTTCCAGAGGTTGTTAAGATCGATCTGAATTGATTTTAACGTTAAAGCTGTGATTTCTAATGTTTTCTCCATCTTATTTCGCGGATTTTTTTTTCATGATCCCAACTTTATATGATGAAAATTTAAAAGCATTAACAAAAGAAAGCTCAAGGCAGAATCTCCTTACGGCCGCGGGAGATGTCGGAAGTCTGACTTACTTATTTTGCGTTAAGAATTCTCTAGTAGCTAGTCCGCGTACAGAGTTGTTAAAAGAATTGAGTTACCGGCTATGGGCAGTTATGGGCGTTTTAGTAACTGACTTTCCACTACGTAAGCGGCAGAGATCCTATATTGCAACCAGAATATTCATTTAATCGATATGACCGAGTCATCGATTCGCTCAATCCCATCGATGTCAAATGAAAACTCACCGATTGGAGTTTCTACTTTAATTACCAGCCAGCTAGTTCAAAAATGTGTCCTGAATGAAGTAATTCGAAATGTGCTGTTAAAAGTTATTAAAACAAATTACTGCTCGATGAGTTGGTGTTGGAACGCCAAAGTGCTTAAGACGCAGTCTCTGATTAAGGGATGAAACATAGATGTAGATGTATAAACGCAAACAGCAGAATTTGATGAACGGAAAAGCACATGCAGCCCAAAACACTTCAGAACTTCAGAACAGAAAATAACTAGCTAAAATTATGATTCTGGGGCAAGTGAAATATTACAACATCTCCAACAAAGCTTACCAGTGCTGAACTTTCTTAACTCTGACTTCCAAATCTTCAAATATTACTGCAATGTTTACCACAACCGGTTATGGTGCGTTTTAGTCAGTCGCTGGATTATCTTTTGCACAATTGACACGTCCATTTTTAGCAGCTAAATGCAAACGTGGATTACCATAATAATTACCTAGTTGACAACGCCTGTCCGTGATATTGTACCTCGGGTTACCTTTAGAGAAAGCAACCTCAACTATCAGTTTTCTCTCTTTGGTAAGTAAATAAAACTTCATATTTTGTTCTTACTGCTGATTGTTAACACGTGTAGAGGAGACCGGTAAACTTATTGCATGCCAAGCATATAAAATTTACATTCTAAATGGATTATATATTAAATCTCTTATCTACGTAAACGATAAATTCTCTCACTTTGACTCTTGCTAAATTTTATACATAACTGCTTACTTCAATACCGTTTAACTCCTGAAAAAGTTTAGTTTGTCTGTTTGATCACTTCCACTCTGATCCACTTAAACTTCAATGAAAATTCTCAAAACGGCAAGTCAGTGCAATCCTTCGAAAGAGCCGATGAAACAAGAACTCCTTGAGAAAAGCTTATACCTCCTTATGAATTCAGAGTTAATTTATTGTTAATCCATTTTTTGTAAAACCTGTGATTAAAAACAATGTAAATAGCATCTCCTTTTAACCAAGCAAAAGAAAAAAAACGGAAGAAGAATCTAAATTACACATCAAAATCGCACAACACTCATAAAGTCTTTTGAATATATAGACCGGTCTCAGCCTAAAAAGAATAGTTGAGTCGATCGAAAGCGATAGAGAACTCTGTAAAACTTTGTTACGTGCATTGCTGAAAGACAAACGCTAATTTTCATACTACACTTAAACACAACCCACTAACAATAAAGATAAATAGTGACATGGCTGCACTAATTGCTGATCCGACAATTACTATTGTCGCCGTTTTCTGTGATGTTTTTTTTACGGAAAATGAATACTTTTTTTGCCATTACTCTTATTCAAAGCAGTCTATTCAGTTTGTCGCGCGAAGCGAGACAAATTTATTAACTATTTAATTGCTTCGCGAGGAAAAAGAAGAAAGATAAAATCCATTTTTCCCTATTTTAACCAGGGAGAATATAGCGAGTACAAGAAATAAAAAAAATTCACTGAGTTTATTTGAATTTCGTTTATCTCTTGATATGTAACGCTTCTTTTCAGATCTCGGTTAATTTTGATATTTATCTCGCATTTATGTACGTGATGGATCATTATTTTGTTTTTTTTTTTGTTCCTGTTTGTCTATTTTTCAGTCTTTTTTGTTTTCAGTTTGCTTCTTCGTTTTGCTTACTGTTCCAAGAATCAGTACAAATTTTTCGGCAACCGAAAATGCATAAGCTATTTCATTGCCATAGAAACTGAAATTGTGATAAAATTTCTATTCATCCAGGGTCACTGAGTTATTTTTATAATGGTTCTCAATTAGATCACTTGAGAGTCTTAGCGTCTAATGTGGTTTGCGTTAAGATGCCGAGGCACAGATTTTAAAAGTTGTTTTCGCCCTCTAGTGACATGGGTTTAAATTTAAGAAGAAAACCCTCCCAAGATGTGCGAAACTTGACTCGCGCAGCTAAATCCCAAATTGACAAGACGGGTGGCAACTCGGCGCCGCGCAATGCCGTCGGAAGTGGAAATTGCTTATTCTCTTCTTCTTCTTCTTCTTCTTCTTCTTCTTCTTCTTCTTCTTCTTCTTCTTCTTCTCCCTCCTTTATAGAATTCTCCAAGCGGTGACTCATCACTGTGATACGGGATAAAACAGGACTTGCGTCCAATTGATCTTGATCAACCCACTCATTTCCCACCAAGCCCATGAAATGTTGTACCACAGCACCGGGATCCTACGCCCTCTACTCTTTACGAACAGCACTGAGTGTGGGTTCTTTTCGTCCCTCAAGAATCTGAACAGTGAAAGAGCTGTGAGACGGCGCCTATGATTTTTCTTCCTTATCCGAGATGACTAAAATTTCTAACTGTCTAACCATTTGTTGTAGATGTTACAACAAAGGCAGCACATTCTCCTCAGTTATTGGTCCGGCCGTGGATTGAACCGACAATTTGCTCATCTGCTCCAGCCAAAAAGAAAAAACGTTGTAAAGCACAGCTAAAGCAATTTTTACTAAGCTAATTTAATTCCTGGCATGGTCATGTAAGAATATAGTTAACATGCATGCAAGCTACTATAATTTTATTAAGATAAAGGACCATTAAGATAGTACTACATTATGTCGAAAATTTCGGATACAAGAAATGACGAAACGAGTTATAGCTAGAAAGAAATCTGAAAGACATATGCCAGCAGCACTGGTGATATAATTTTTCACAATAATGTATTGTTTACGATTTGAATAGTACTGGAAATGAAATATAAATTGAACGTTAGTTAATTAATGTATATAATGGAGGGTGTCCATGGAAATATGTCCACGTGCTATTCTACTTCATGTCACGAAAGTTACACGAAAATGGCTGCTCCCTGTACTAACTCTGGGGAGTACCCAGAGTTTTTGCTTCTGGTGGAGATTACTCTCAAAGCAATATTTATGTCAGAATCAATTCTCGTGTCGCTGTGCTCTTCTCCTCTGACACAAAAGAACTTGAATCGCCTTTTTAAAGCACTGCGGAAATCGCGCTTAAAAAACGCACAGATAACAGGATCAAGAATGGAGTTCAGCTCTAGCGTGTAAAACGAGATGAAAATCAGCTCATTAGTAACGAGTTGTGACTGGTCAGTGATCCAGCATATATTGATGTAAATCAGAGGAAGCCAACATAACAGGAACATGGCCAGTACTATTGCAAAGACTCGTGCCGCCTTTTCTTCGTTTCCAACTTGATAGCCGGTAGCGTTCCCTCTTGTCGACCGTCCCTTATTACGCAGAACAAAACGGTGGACGACACGCAACAATCGCATGTAAACGCATACCATGGTAGTACAAGGGATGAATATAAACAAAGTTAACATGACGGAGAGGTAAACTTTGTGAACAGTGGCCTTGACATTTGTATTCCAAGCCAGTGGTAGAAGACTTAATAACAACGGGAAAATCCAAGAACAGAAAATAATGACGCACACCTTCTGACAACTTATGATGGTACGGTAACGGAAGGGTCGCGTCAACGCAATATAACGTTCGTACGTTACACCGCACAGATTAAATACTGTTGCTAACAGGATAAACGCTACAAAGTAATCACCGATTACTGTCCTAGCGTAATAGTCGGTGATATACACGGGTACAAACACGAAGGCAACCAGAAGATCAGACACGGAAAGACTGACGACCAGATAATTCGTCATGTTGCGAAGTTTTTTGTCAGTGTATACCATAGCGCAGACGAGAATATTTAACCCAGCAGAAACAAGTCCTAGAAAAGCCCAAGAGATGACTAATATTAGAAAAGTTTGAGCGCTGACGGGTTCTGAAGTGTAACTGCGAATTTCAGTGACAGCGTTGCTCATGTTGCCCATCTTGAATGTTTTTTTTTTACTGAAGTAATTTCTCTTTAGTCTCTCTTGTCACCTGCGTGTTAAAGTAAATTGCCCCAAGAGCAGCTAAGCCGTGCTTTTTTAGAAAACTTTTCTCTTGTTAAAGAGCCAGAGGCGAAATATTAATTTAAATCTTTTTGCTTTCGCCCTCAAAACGCCCAGTTCTTCGTTCGTCTTACTGTTTTGGATTTTATGTGATGCTCTCGCACTTTTAGCGAAATAAAATGCGGTTTTCCTTGAAGGATCATGAAATTAAACCTGTCTTGTTAAAATCCTTTTAATAATCTCTGGGTTTTTTCGTGCTTTGATGTTATTGGGTGAATCTTTAAAGACTTCCCTTTGTTTCGACATGGTGTTTAGTTTTGCAGATTAGCAACCTAGGCTTGTGAATTTTCATCGCTTAAGCAATTAAACAGGAGCGTTGTGGCCTCGAAACAACGTTGTCGGGTACCTACAAAGAATATGCAAAGCCAGTAAGAACTGGTCATACGTGCCATCCTTATCAGCAATAATGGAAATTTCACAAAAGTAATTGAAGCACTTCAAAAATTTGATTAGTAGCTTTCTTAAGAAACGGCAGATGAAAAAAAAAGTTATTTGAATTGCCTAGTTTTCTTTTTTTGGCAACAGAAGACATACAGAAGGCAAAATACAAAAGGAAGTATTTCAATCTTTTTTAAGCCAGTAAAATCCAAGGAATTACACATTTAAATCTTCTTAAATACGCCACAAAGTGAGAAAATCCTGCCTTGAAAAATAAGACATGTGTCCGCTCCTTTGATTCATTAATAAACATAACTTAGGCCACGAGTCTTACATGTATTAACCAAACATATTTTTTCTGAATAATGACAGTTGAGAGATTCACTGCCTTTCAGTGTTGTTATTAGCGAGGAAATTTTCTCAGAGAAACAGTTTAGTGAATATATTAACCATGAGTGCAAAGGTTAAATCGAAAATCGAGCAAAAAAGATAAAAAGAAGTAAAGCGATAGAATTGAAAAGAAAAAAAAAACAGAAGTTTATTCCCCAAACAAATTGCATGCATGCGTAGGCATATTTATTGAAACTTTCCTATAACAGGCTGTTAATGAACTAGTCGTAACGCGCGTGTGCTTAAGAAGTGCTTTTAAAAAGCGTTTGGTTGGCTTCGTAATTGCTTTCACACAATTGTAAGGCATTTTAGATCAAATTTTGAAAATTATCACTCAGGAATTTGAATTACAAAGAGTTAGGCCTTGCTTAAGTACTACGACAAAGCACTGATTTTTACGCTTTTTAAGTCAGGCTAGATACGATGAATGTAAATAAAAAGAAAAACCATTTCTGTAAATAGAAGTATGTGCCGCATCACTGTCCCACCTCACCCAACATTTAGCAATTAGAATGTTTAAAACTCAGCCTTATTCGATCATCAGGCTATCTTCCTTATAATTTTTCGGATTTATTTTTGAAAAAGTTCTTTCGTGCTGAATCGGATCGGAGCAGCCACAGCCGCTGTGACAGAGAACGTGGAACGTTGTTCTTTGTTACCAAATTTCAATAAATGTTCTCCGAAGTATGTTATCATCAGCGATTTTTCTTTCTTCATCCGGTAGTAAGACGACAGCAACCGGCTATGTGACTGAGTCTTTGGGTTGCCACCTAGAACTCTCCTTTTATTGACGTATTTTTGCACCGAAATTAAAAGACTTAAGGTTTTTTCTTCCCGATGACCTGACTTATCCCCATTTCTGATACATTCACACCATAACAATAAACTGCCAGCTGACCCGGTTACAGGTTCGAATTTGAATTTTTGATTCCTGCTTCTTTCAAAACTTACAGTGATATCAGTCGACTGTGTTTCCCTCTCTCTTCAAGCACGTTAGTGGAAATGACGTAATTGAAAACTGAGAGGAACCCTGTTTACATTAAACTTTACATTCGACATCCATAAACGCGGATGGGAGCCTGGGGCTGGTAACGTATGAGACCGGATCTATTAAGACTAAATTTCACTTATTTTCCTGTTACTAGGTGGCTTGCAAATATATTTAACCCATTCGCTCTGCAGATTTTGCCGAAAAACGCGTTTTGAAGCTAGTCGAGTGGTTTTCTGGTCACTGCCGTGCTATAGAGAGCTAAAACTTACCACAAACCGGTTTACAGGTCGTGCACTTCGCGGCCTTCTGATCCAGATGCAAAATATCAGCCTGCGAAGTTCGGGCATGCGCAGAAAGCCAAATTTCGAGATTTCTCTCCTCCCTCTTTCTTTGCTTTTCTTGCCTCATTTTTTTTTCTCTTGCTGGGCATTTAGTAGGCTTCGTTTCGGTGGGAAGAGTTTTTAGGAAAGCTTTTAGGATCTTAGGATTAGGTGAAATGAAAGGTAGGTGAGCAATGGAACAAGATTTTCATGGAGATTTTCAGGTCAATGATACATGGTTTTTTGCTTCTTTCTCCGGTATCTTTGACTAAATTGTGCTCATTCTGGTATGGTTTGAAAGATCTCTTCACTCTGCATAAGTTGGCGGACAAATTTGTCCTTGACCGTTAAAACTGATGACGTCACAAAGGGTAGAAAGGACGTGGATCCGCACGGGCGGTTACAGGCGGTTCAGGGGCGAATGGGTTAAGCAATAGAAAACGTTTTCCGTGTTTGCATAGCCTGATGTAAACACGAGAGGGGTTGGGAGAATTCGAGACAGTTATGCAAACCCGAGACGAAGTCGAGGGTTTGCATAACTGTCCAGAGTTCTTTCAACGCCTCGAGTGTTTATATCAGGCTATGCAAACACCGGAAAAAAGTTTTCTAATGCTTTATAAAATATCTTTCCTGAGAAAAAACGCAAAACCCTTTGTTATGGCACTGATTAAAAGAGAAATTCTTACCAGTCGCAAAGTCTTGTACACAAAGTCTTGCACGCTTAATCAGTTCTTGTTTTGAAAAAAGATGCTTTCCAAAATACGTATTTTTCTCCCTTAAAATGTCAGCTTAAGCAAAAAAAAAAAGGTTGAGTCAGCTTGTTTGTAAAGATTTTCCAAGTTTCAGCCGACGAAGGAATGGGTAAATAAAGTAAACTTGTCGAGTTTTGCTCACTAAAACTTTTTCAAATTCGTGCTTGCGTGATTAGCGCGCGAAAAGCAAAACATCGCACGTGGGTAGTACTTGGTGTAAGACTGCCCAAAATGTCCCTGGCCACCGCCCATTACTGTTAGTGCTGTAGTAGCTGTGCTATAGTAGACGCAGTAGTACCTATAGTACCCGTAGTAGCTGTAGTAGCTGTAGTACCTGTAGTGGCTGTAGTACCTGTAGTAGCTGTAGTAGCTGTAGTAGCTGTAGTACCTGTAGTAGCTGTAGTACCTGTAGTAGCTGTAGTACCTGTAGTACCTGTAGTACCTGTAGTACCTGTAGTACCTGTAGTACCTGTAGTACCTGTAGTACCTGTAGTACCTGTAGTAGCTGTGGTACCTGTAGTACCTGTAGTACCTGCACAGGGTGAAATAAGGTGTTTCCGCAATTCGGAAATGTTGCGGAAACCTGATGGTTCAAATTTCCGTTGCGTTTCCGCGGGACGGTTACGACGGGAATCGTGTAAGATGAAAATGGAGGTATTGTTTCGTGTTTCCGCAGCGCTTCCGTTGACTTAAACGTGTCAGCTAGTTTCCATTGCGTTTCCGCAAGCGGTTTTTTACTGCAATTTTCAGGTTTGTATGATCAATCCCTGGTTTCTCATATCATAAAATTTGTTTTAACTGTACTGATTACGCTTAAGGCAAGATGAGGAATCATTGCATTGACCTAAAATATCCGAAAGAACAGAGATAGTCGCCTGCGCTAAACTACACGTCGTAAATACTGGAAAAGTGAAAGATGATTCCCTCTGTCTTCCTTTTCTAAGAGATTCAAAGACGTGTTATTAAAATTATTAGCGCTCCAAACATTGAAGCGTAATTTGAAACAATTTAAAATAAATAAATGATTTTTTAACACGCTTGCACGCGTTTTGCCTCGCTCTGGAGGCGTGAATCTTACGAGCATGCGTGCCTCGTTTTCACGTTAAATTTTGAATCGCGCGCCCTTTTGAACATTCTTCGCTGTCGGTTCGCCTTCCATTTTGGTTGTTTGTACATGCAGGGCCCTTTTTTTGTGAAGTTGAGCGAGGAGAGTGTGATAGATTGCGGAGATAGACTGCAGGGCGGAATAATAGTTCGAAAAACTATTTAAATGAAACGCCAAATCCCATGGAAGCGGTGATGAAGGAGTTCAGTGTTCACTCTTGGCGACTCGAATGCACACTGAGTGTTTCAACAACCATTGAGAAGAAAGAACGCCTACTTTAAACTGTGGATCCTTGTTGTTTCGTAAGTACATTCTGAATCTCTTTTAAATATATAGAAGCATATTTAAGTTTATGTAATAGCTTTGGGAGCATTTCATCGATGTCGATCATAAAATTCGTTTAACATGTGAGCTTACATCCATGTTTCATGCGACAGCGAGTTGCTTCGTAACCTTTGTACGTTGCCTGTAGTTTCTTTAATAACATATACCTGTAAAGCACGTGTTTGTCTGATTTCTTTGGCAATAAAGACATAGTTGCTGCCTCACCGAAAAAGAATTTTTTATACTAATGCACATTTTAATGGCGAAGATGGCAGCTGTAAAACATTGAATCTCGAATGAGGAAACGGAATCACGGAACGGAGTACGGAATCAAATGTCAAATGACAGAAAATTATTATTTAAAAATTCCTTGACACTGAAATGTACAAAACATTTCCACTCCAATTTCTGACACTGTGGATATTTATCACAAAGATAAACCTGTACGAAAATAATATTTAATGTTCATATTAATTTTTTGCATACAATGTCCATTTCCTTACTAGATTCAAAACGACATATGCAATTTGCAGGGACCAGTGGGAATTGTTCAAAATTGAAATAAATGTAGTACTTGTTACGATACTTGTAGGGTTAAAAGGAACCTTTTCTCTTTGTGTACGTGCACAATAAAAAGTTTTATATGATGGTGCAGAAAGGTTCTAAAAGTCTAAAATATAATTTCCTTACACTTCAATTTGTCGTTAAGCTTCGAACACAAGGATATATGTAACCGCTTTATTTGATGACAAAGCAACCTTCATTGACTCAAGTAAGACGCCCATCTTTGAGTGGGAAGTCGCAATTCTATTTATCCATCTTTGAGTGGACAAAGTAGTGCTTGTGTCAATGATATTTCAAATGTTGCAAAAGTCCCCAGGAGATAAACAAGAAGATTTTTCAGGAATATAATTTCCTTACACTTCAATTTGTCGTTTAGCTTCGAACACAAGGATATATGTGACAGCTTTATTCGATGACAAAGCAACCTTCATTGACTCAAGTAAGACGCCCATCTTTGAGTGGGAAGTCGCAATTCTATTTATCCATCTTTGAGTGGACAAAGTAGTGCTTGCGTCAATGATATTTCAAATGTTGCAACAGTCACCAGGAGATAAACAAGAATATTATTTTCAGAAATATAATTTCCTTACACTTCAATTTGTTGTTAAGCTTCGAACACCAGGATATATGTAAAAGCTTTATTCGATGACAAAGCAACCTTCATTGACTCAAGTAAGACGCCCATCTTTGAGTGGGAAGTCGCAATTCTATTTATCCATCTTCGAGTGGACAAAGTAGTGCTTGTGTCAATGATATTTCAAATGTTGCAAAAGTCACCAGAAGATAAACAAGAATATTATTCAGGAGCATAATTTCCTTACACTTCAATTTGTTGTTTAGCTTCGAACACCAGGATATATGTGACAGCTTTATTCGATGAGAAAGTAACCTTCATTGACTCAAGTAAGACGCCCATCTTTGAGTGGGAAGTTGCAATAATTCTATTTATCCTTGTTTGATTGGACAAAATGGTGCTTTATTATACTTTCAATTTTTGCACATGCCACAAGGAGATCAACTAGACGATTATACAGTGTTTTTATATTGTCACACTTTAATTTTGTAGTGTGTCTCAAGCACTTGGATAAGGGCTTTACTCGATGATAGAAGCAACCTTCATTTTTTAAATATTTGTCTTTGTAATGCACTCCCAGAAAACTGCCTCATTTTAAGCTCTCTAGTTTTTTCAGAACCAGGCTGTTACAATAGTATACATATACGTGTAATACATGTATTATTATTTTGATATAAATATTTGACATTTCTTTTGGTCTTTATTTCTTTGAGGTATAATGATGCGGAGAACAAAAACATGAGGCTATTTTTGGTTAATGAAGTGTGGGAAAATTTTGGGTAAAAGAAATGGCCCAAAACAGAGAAAAAAGGTAAGTTGTACACTTTTCTAAGTTTCTTGAATTTGGTACAGTGAAACCCTGCCTTAGGGCCACCTCGGTAATACAGTCACCTCGTCATATAACCACTTTTTTTGGCAGCCTGGCAAAAACCACCATACATTTTCTTGTAAAAAAATCCTCTTTAATACAGCCACCTCATTATTACGGCAAAACTTTTTTGGCCCATTGATGACCATATTAATGGGCGTTCCACTGTAGTTTCTTGGTGTTGCCAACAGGTGCAATCCCCTAATGACATGAATACAATAGATTGAAAAGCCACTAAATAATACCCACACCAAAAACAGGAGCAAACCAACAATACTTTTAGCAACACCAAGAAGCACTCTTAATTCCTTTTCTACAGACCTGCACATTTAACATGCTTTCCTTTTGCTAGGGGCCATTTTTCAGTACTGAAGTCAGGGAAGTACTCGCGCAGACGTGGTAAGGTGGCAAAATGGAAAACTTGAAGAACACAGAATTCGGACAAGATGCCAATTTGAGAGCTAAAAAGGTAGGTAAAATACATGTACATTATTTTGTTAATGCTTGCAGTGCAAATATTTCTACTGTGTAGGTTACGTCATCCACTGAGTGATTTATTTAGCCTGTCCTGTAACAGAGCTGTGCTTTGGCAGTGCCTGGTGGCCCCTGTTGCATTATTGTTGCTCCTGGGTGACAAGGAAGTCTTAGTTTGTTCAAAAACATTCATCCTGGGTACCTGGATCTTTCAGGTTAAGGGCACAAGGCTCTTTCATTTTTTAAGAACACAACACATGTTTTGCATGTTTGTCTTATGCATACATAATTTATGATTGTTATAGAATGCACGAGTGCCACACCCTACCCCCTTTGACATTTTTAATGTTAACAGTGTCCTTGCCATTTATTTGAGGGGTTTGATTGTAGTGTAAATT
The DNA here is from genome assembly GCF_958299795.1 of Porites lutea. NCBI lineage: Eukaryota > Metazoa > Cnidaria > Anthozoa > Scleractinia > Poritidae > Porites > Porites lutea. Next base: position 1,436,837 of record NC_133202.1, on the reverse strand, counting down.
GCTCAGAGCAGAGAGCAAGAACCAAATCTGAAGATTCAAAATAGTCAGAGTCACTATTTTGCCAGACTAAACTGTTGCTGAAGAACAAAGTAAAATTAATGTTAATCAAGTGTTTATCACACTAGTCATGCCACTGTGACTAAATAAGTTTTTTTGGTGTTCAGAAATTGAGGAATCGCACAGACGTGTTGGACAAGGCACAACTTTCTCCGAATGACAAAGCCAAAATAAAGGCTTTATTAGACGTACACAATGCTATCCAATTTATGTCTTTGGAGGAGAGTGAAGACAATGAAGAGGGGGCCAGCGATCCACCACCCAGGTACATCAGGCCACTATGCTCAGAGAGGTCAAAGTTAAGAAACATCAATGCTGTTCTTGACGCCTTTAGTGAGGCTCACATGTCAAAGAGGCAAAAAAAAAGAACAGCCAGGAAAATAACCAGAGAGGTTGATAAATACTTGTCAGACAGACCAGTACCAAATAACTGCCCTTCATGGGCAGTATGCCAATAACACCGCCAAAGTAACAAATTGCTACAGTGATCGCTACTATGGCAACTGGGAATAAAAGGTCCAAAAATGATGCTGTGCACATTATGTCCAGAAAATGACCTTTAGCCGAAGCACAAAATGAGATGGCATAGTCGCTCTACATGAGTATAAAATTCTACTTTTCCCCTATTTTTCACTGGTTTAAAACCTATCATATTGTTTTTCTCTTAATCAAGAAAGTATTTGACACTTCTAGTTCACTGGGCAGTAATTCAGTCTTCCCTGCATTTTACTAACAACGAAACCAAATGAGCGAGAAGCCCTGTGTGACTTTTGGGTGCCACTTGCATAAAGTTGAAATTTGATGGTCAACAGTGACATTCTCTCTTCAGGACTCTGCATCCACGACCACCATAGTAGAGGTCACTGTAGCAATTTGCTTAAAGTCCCTAATGTATTATCGGCCTTCTTTAGTCAGGATGACCCTGTGATGATCAACTCTAAATTGCACAATCTTATTGGAAAGGTGATAAGAGTTTTATTCTTTAAGACAATCTTTACTCGACTGTGTTCATTAAAATTGCTGAAATTACAGGATAGTCAATGGATTATCCTAAAACTATAAAACAGGGAGTGTAAGATAGATGCATTGTGAAAGTGAGGCACTTGTTAAAAGTGCACAGTTCGTGATTATTATTCAAACTCAAATGTAGGCAAATTCTGGTAGACTACTTTGTATGCCACCAGGTCTAAGTTGTGTCCATGCAGTTACAGCAGAGTAGCAACAAAAAGTGAGACACGTGTAGAGATGTTGGCTTATACATTTGTATATAAAGCCTATATGGCTAGTTTTGTTTGCATCACTGTCGTCTTTGTAGCATCAGTCTGATACTCCCCAATAATAGCCTCTCAGCAGTTTGTATAGGCTTTAACAATAATTTTTGGGGATGATCCACCAAGTACTGGTACTCGCTAATATGAATTAGGGCAGCAGTTTAGATTCCCTAATGAGATTTTATGCAGAAGTAAGACTTTTATTTGTAATATTGTTCTTATTAAATTATGTAATAATTTTGCTGTGAACTACTTCTTGGAGTTATTTTGGAATGGAAATGCACGTTACTTATAATAATGTTAGTTAATTAATTATTATACAGTCAAAATCTTTAATACGGAAACCAAAGGGACAGAACCAAGTGTCCGCTTTACAGAGATGTCCGTATTATAGAGGTAGGGAATGTATGATTGTTGGCATTTCTGGGACCAAAGGAACTGTCCGTATTAAAGAAGTGTCCATAAGAAGAGGTTTAATAGACTGTATAATTATTATGTTAATTTAATCATTTCAAGGAAAAAATTTTGAGTTTTGTCAGTTCTAAAAGGATTATTTAATTGGCCATTTTTGAGTTCCCCCGGGCCTCTGTTTCAAAACGAGGGTAGATGCTCAGCGTTTTATATGGAAATCTTTCTTCATTCTCATGCAAATAAAACTCATTTTCACAAGAAAGGTTGCGCACCTAGCCTCATTTTGAAAGTGAGGGTTTTTAGAACTCGGAAGTGGCCTATTTAAATGGAAAAGTTACAGTTTTGGATATAAAAACTGTAGAAAATAGGAATACATTGTAAGGAGTCTCTTTTTTATTGTGAAAATATTTAATATACATATGTACATATTATATGAAAATGGAGAGAGAATTATTTTAATAAAATCTTTAATCCCAAAAATGCACCTAAATATGACTCTGCTTGATTTGTGTGTATCAGCGAAAATGGGTCATTTTGGATGCATGAAACGGTCCAGGGTTGTCTCACAAACGTCCACTTTTTATATACCGGATAGAATGAACATAGGATTCGAAACTGGATGGTTAAGTAAAGTTAACACATTTAGGAAATCTAGTGAATAATCCACCGAAAGTGGAATCTGAGTGAACATGAAGGCTGCAGAAAGTAAACCGATCAAACTGAGTTTCCGCATTCATTCTTCCGGGAACTTAACGGATAATTGAGTATCCTCTGAATTTACGAGCTGCGGAAACATGACGGCAGTTAGCGTTTCCGCAAGAGTAAACCTGACGGAAACGCGAGTATAAGGGATGCGTTTAAGCGCCTCCGCAGAAACTGAAACATGACGGATACACGTGTTTCCCGCAACGGTTAGTTACAATTCCGTCTGCGGATATTCAGGTTTCCGTGAGGTAACCGTTACAAAAACGGAAACGGAAACGCCTTTTTTCAACCTGTGCTGTAGTAGGTGTAGTAGCTGTAGTAGCTGTAGTAGCTGTAGTACCTGTAGTACCTGTAGTATCTGTAGTACCAGTAGTGGCTGTAGTACCTGTAGTGGACGTCACAACCATGTTTACATACTCTCATGCAAACACTCCTTTCAGCCAATCAGAGCGCGCGTACTATCTTAGTTATTTTATAAATATGTATAGCTCAATAAAGTCTTTGTAGATCCATAGTAAAAACTATTCTCGGTTTGCACTGTCACGCAACGGAAAATAAAAATGCAAACCATTCATTACAGAAGGTCTAGAATCTGGGAAATGAAAGAAGATACACTGCGTGAAATAAGTAATTTAGTGGAATTTACAGGGCCACGATACTCCCATGGCACTTAGCAATTCGTATACCGACACGCGAGGTGTCATGAAACGCGGCGTTTCAGAGAGTGTCCGTGTCCCCGATACCTCTGTCGTGAAAAATCAGGACAAATCGTGGCCCGGACACGTCTTCTGCGGTGTGTCAAGAAATATACGAGCTCTGATTCTTAACGATATCAGTTAGCCAAAGCTATGTCGACTTTCGACAGTGAGGTAAAATGGCATGAAAACTGAAATTTAGGAAAAATTAAACTTTACCTAATAAAAACACAACTAACTCATTTACGCAAACTTTCCAAGGTACGCCGAGGTTGGTAAAGATTTACGCACTTGGCTTAAAGGTTGAATGAAGGTAACATAAAGTTGCAACAACTTTACGCTCATTCTCTTACGCGAGATATGAAAGTTGAGTAACTGTAAGGTTGCCACGTGCACTCTGGTAGCAGGATCTGTTTTCTTTGTTGTTTTTAGCATGACCGAAGTAGTTTTCACGCCGCTAACGATGAGAATCGTTGGCTTGTTGTTTTTGGAGATCGTGTAATTCTGTTCGGGTGACTGGCATGGAAGGCAGTGTTAACTTAACATAAATGGCCTGTCACTTACTCTTGAAAAAATAATACAGTGTCTTTGTCACAACCAGTTGAACGAAAACAAATTCAAAACAGAGAGAGCATGCGTGATAACTATTTCCTCAGTTACGATGAACGACAGACGGCATTCTCGAAAAACTATGGCTACTTAATTTCAACGGAGTATTGACTAACTTTCTACAAATACTACATTGTTTTTTGAACTGCCTTTATCGCTTCCCGGGTATCGCCTCTGTGAGGAGAAGAAAAAAGAAGAAAAAACCTGGGGGTTATACGTTCGAATGAGGCCTGGAAATGAAACAATACAGCAAAGCAACTGGTCAGCGGGTATTCGCTTTGCACATGCTCTTTCAGGTTCCGATTTGGCGCCCATTTTGAAAGTGTGAAATTGATCGTTTCGATCACGCCAACTTGTTTGATTTCCCTCAGAAGTTTGAGTCCATAATTATGCTTCTCGATAGCATCACAGGACGTCTGAGGATTGTAACACATTATCATCGAACGTTCAACCTTCAGTTGTCGATAGATCTTAAGAGGCAACCCTTTCGATACAGGAGACGCAGTCAAGCAGACTGAGAATTTGAACACCGAAGTATACTAAGGACTGTACTACTAAAGAGCTCCAAGACTCAGGATTTTGCTGGAAAATTACATAGCAAGAAAAGGTAAGCTGCCCTGTTTTCAAACTATTTAAATCATTTTAAGTTTTCAATGAAATCAATGTTTTATAAAGGAGCTGTGGCACGAAATTTATCAAAATTTAAACAGATGAAACCGCCACCATATTGACTGAAACATAAAAATAACTACTCACAACAGTTGAAGAAGGTATAAACAAGACAGCAAACACAAAAGGAGGCTCAGATAGACAAACTTGAAGAAGATTAAAATGGATTACAATTGCTGGTTTGCACTTGACGTCACAGCAGCCATATTGGTGGTGTGTTAGGGTTAAGAACAAAAGTTTTTCTCTCCTCCGGGAACTAAACCCTATTTTCATGTAAATTCTTAAAAAAAAAAACATTCTATTGTAATGACCTCCAACACACCACCAATATGACCGCCTTGTCACGTGGTTGCAAGCCAAGAATAGAGGTTTTCGAAAACTTGTTGGCCTAAAGTTCATCCTTTTTGCCTGTAACTTTTGATAAAAATGTAATGCTTCACGACAAATTTGTTTACATGAAACAGTGATGTTGTTATTTTCAAGTAATATTTCTTCATTTACACTAGGTTCTACTGAGAATCGCATAACTGAGTAAAATCTCGCATTGATTGGTTAAAGAAGTGAAGTATTTAGTGTGGAATTGCGAGTTGAAAACGAGGCTAAGCAATATTGTTTCGCATCTACATGTAGGTAACAACTATCGTCAAATTCTAAAACAACAACTGCTAAAAAGGTTTTCTACAATGTCATTTTAAAATGTTTTCAAAACCATTGTCACCTTTTGAAGAGTTCAAAACAAACAAAAGCGTTTTTATAGTGAGCCGGAGGTTCTTCCTTGTTTTGAACTGAACTACAAATTCTCGAAGAGGAATTTTGCTCGCGACAACGAGAGAAGAAGAAAATCTTGTGAACATGGCCCAGAAAATGGCAAGCCAAAGTTCAACCAAACAAAACGGAGAAGCGACAACCCGCGAAGTGCTGGGGTCGATTGTCACATATACAGGAGAAGAAATAAATACCTTCAAAGACGACATGGCCCCTCAGTGAAAACACGAAAAAGAATACGCCGCTTGCAATCGTCCTGAATCGTGATACTTAGAAAAGTACAAAACAGAGCTGAACTTGAACAGCATTTCTAAAACATTTCAAGATACTTACCATATATCAATCGCGACGTTAAACTTTCAGTGCTTTTGCTTGGACACTTCATTTCTTTCAGTTTTGCCGCCGAAGAGGTAAAAGGTGTATATTATTTTCCATCTCGAGCAAATGACCAATTTGAAAAAAGATGTTATAGATAAATGGCTTATAAATTCAGTGAAATACCTCTATTTATCCTTACGATTAGTGTGAAGCTTGTTTACATGTAAAAGAGTTTGAAAACAAATGTAAAAACGAGCACAAGGTACAAAAAAAGTTGTCGAAGGATCAAACGTGTACGACTGACCTTGCTTCCTCTTCGCTAATGCAAAGACAGTTCTGACAGTTGACTTTGAAATGGCTTCCTTTAGTACACGCTCAGGATAAAAACAAACAATATTATTGCCGTTTTCTTTTTTTTTCTGATTTTTATTCAGCTATGCGATTCAAGGAAAATCCATTACCTGACTCGTGAATTCAACGTTAAATTGCACTTGGAAACCGATATCGCACTCATCGCTGCGCGATTTGTGCGATATTGGTTTTCGCGTGCAATTTAACGTGGAATTCCCTCATCAGGTAATGAATTTTTCTATAGAATAAGGACTTGTAATTGGCATTATGTACAACTAAAACTTTGCTTGTCCAACCAAGATGGTGTCTTAGTGGGACATATGTCCTTTCAAGAGAAAAAAATTGTTCACAGCCCTGTACAGTGTTTTCAAGAAAATTAGGACAAAGACAGTATACACAGTTTGTTCTTAGAAATCATACATTGCAAGGTCAACCTACAGATTAGTTAGTTATCTGCTGGCAGATAGACCTTTGTATGAAATTGTCCACCCGAACCTCATCCTCATTTCTTTGTGTTCGCTCAATAGAGCGTAATGCGGGAAAGGTCTATTAGTGACTAATCTGTAGGTTGTGTGCACAGAGGGAGGTGGGGGAGGGAAGTTACTTCCCATACCATGAAATGGAAATGATGTTCTCACAACTTGCAAAGCAATCATCAAGGGTCTTGCCAGCAGTTTTGTGTGCTGATGTTGCACATAGCATCATAAACCAAAGGTACAAAGTAAACGGTTTTGAGAAGGAACAAAATCATGGTGGTTGAAGGCGGGATTGTTTCTCACTATTGCATTTCATTTATTTTGGTAAATTGCAACTTAACTGATTTTATGTCGCTTTTCAGACGTATTGTATGTTGCGGTCTTTCTTTTTTCTCTTTGTAGAGTTTGGAATATGCAACATATAGCCTGTGAACATACTTTCTGTTTGGGTTGAAGGGCAAAAAAGTTGGGAGGAGAGGGAAGGGAAAGGGGAGAGCCTTAAGACAAACCTTTGCTGATCTTCTGTCAGCAACATGAGAGGACACAGAGGCTTTTTACTGGAAGTACCATCCCACGCAGGGATGTTTTCTCCGCGGGCAGCTAATCCGACTTAATCCCATTTAATATGTCGCGCTCCTCGAAAGTGCGAAAATTTTCTTGTCGTGTATTAGATTTCAGATACATTAAATCTTAATCTTCATTTTGTGCCAGAATAAATTAGTTTGCGCGCAAAAGGCTCCTAAAAAAACTCACAAGGTTTGTTTATGTTAAAGATCAAAAGACCTGTCAGTGTTCTTGCCACTAGGAGCTTGCATCAGAATCTGATGCACAGTGGGTGCCGCAAAATAGCAGCCTCATAGGTTTCTCTACTGGCTCTTCCCCTTTTTAACTTTCCCCAAACAGAGAGCCTGTACTGTTCACAGGCTATGCAACATAATACATGTATTATAGGAACATAGAGCTGAAACAATCGCCAAAGAGTTAAGATATTGAGAAGTGTTTTGCTGCAAACCTAAGGAAAGTTAAGGCTGCTTTAATGTAAAGAGCTTTCAGCAATGGATGTAATTTGTTTATTGGGCTCATTTGAATTTCGACTTTCAATTAAGGTGTTTACTGATTCCAATAAACAAAGTGAAATTAAATGTTATCACTGAATTGTGAATATGTACACAATGTAAGCTCATATTATAAAGCTCTCTTGAATAGATTTAATTCTGATAAATCTGGCAGTTTCTCAAGTAATTGTTATCTCACAACTATTATTATAATAGTATTCTCTTCACCCGGAAAAATAAAGGTATCTATAAAGTTGATCAATTCGATCGATAGTTCAGCACGCATTGTTGTTGGTTAAGAATTTATATTTACACAGTAATGCAGGTAGTGTGCCTTCGATTTTGCAAGGACAAATACGATATGTGAGAAAAACAAAGAGGCATGAGATATATTTTTTTCAGTTATTGAATATTATTCTCTATACTGGTTCACTTTTCACCTCTGAACTACCACACAAGGTGACTGCTTTGCAAGTTGTGAAAGTGTTTTTCAGTCCGTATAGTGTAAGATCCCCACGAAAATTTATGGTTTGAATTTTAAATTCAACATCAGCTTTTAAACCCAACTCTTCTATTTGACCTTGCTCGCTGTGTATTTTCAACTCGCTTCATCAAATTACAGTTACATAGTAGAACTATACAATTTTCAACTCAACGCTGTGAATAAAACTATACATACACGGGACACATTTTCCTACATTGCTACTTTTTATAAGCTTGAATGCCTGAGCCAATACTTGGTGCATTTTTCCACTTACCACGTCACATTTCAAACTCGACCATGTATATTTTCAACAAAACTTATGATTTTTTGTTTACACTACAGTGATCATTGATCAAGACCAGGGAGACCAGGTGATATTTGGAATAATCAAGGTCTCAGTAAGTGTTATCAGCCTCGGCCTTCGGCTCAGCTGATATCATTTAGTCAAACCTCTCCCTTGATTATTTCTGGCTATCACAAAACCTCATCCCACACCATTTATTGTTTAATATTAACAAAGTGAAGTAAGACTGTGGTGGCACAGCCCCTGTACATTAATTTGTAAATACGCAGTATCTTACATTTCAGTGGGTAATTAAGGCAGCAGTGACAAGTGAACTTCATTGATTCCTGATTTTCCTTTCAATACTAGGCAAACATCTTAGGAGCACTATACAATATTGTGCAGGTAAGTGACACTGGGGTTGAGGGGTTTGTACCAGAAAATAGAAGAAAAGTCAATGTTACTGAGAATTTGTAATTACATGTAACAACAAATGCTGAAAAGAAAATAGAATACCTTATTATTTATTTGATAAAGTGCTCAACCTCAAGTAACTGCCCACCTCCAATAACCCTCCACCCTATAGGCAGAAAAAAAATGAATTATCTCCTAACCTCGAATAAGTGCCTACCCCATACCAGCTAGATTGAAAAAGACTAAGTTCTACTAAATTAAGAGACCAAGTTTTCTTAGTACAGTATTTTAAAGAAACTTTCAATGAACAGTTAAAAATCTGCTTTGGAACTCAAACAAAATTACTCTATCTCCAACAAAATTACTTTTGATGAAAACTGTGAGAATTCATTAAACACCCAGCCCAAATACACGCATTAAAGTGACCAACTTGAATAATAGCCCACTCTCAAGGTGCAAAACTTTAGTGAGCACCCAGGCAAGGCACTTAATCAAATAAATATGGTATTTTGTTATGGGACCTCTTCATTGTAGCGGTACATGCAGTCACTTTTTCCAGTAGGTGTAGTGCTTGATTTATAAACACACAAGCTGTTTTATAAAAACTGCATTGACAAAATAGATTTGCAATTATTGAGAATCTATTTTGTACCAATACAGCATTACATTTCATTTCACCCTTCATTAATTCGGCTTTGCTTTTTCAAAAACACTGTATCTCAGCTCCAGGTTTTGTCCAAATTACCGTTAGTTAAAATTTTTTGTGCATTTAAGATAGACAATATTATTATTTTTGAACCACTGTGCAAATTAACCTTTTAAAAAAATAATGTATGAAATAGCTGTACGTATGATCTGGAGATAGTTTATCTACAGTGTATATGTAAACTGCTTTTAATAGACGTTTTTACCAATACAGCAGCCATACTGAATTAATTCGATTTAAGGAGTATTATAGGATGCCCAGGGGGCATGAGCACATTAATTTTTTTTTAGTTTGTATTTTGGAGTGCTTTTCGGGACATTTTTTCGTAAAGTTTTCTTAGAATAAGATTGTAATGGGAAAAAAGATCCTTGTGCCCTGTTTGGATGTAATAATGATCGCCTTTTTCTAATTCAGCATTAGAAATATGGTCTTTCACTGTATATTTCTCGGGAAAAAGGTGATCATGATTACATCCAAACAAGGCACAAGGATCTTTTTTCCCATTAGAATCTTATTCTAAGAAAACTTTAAGAAAAAAATGTCCCGAAAAGCGCTCCAAAATACAAGCGAAATGTGCTCATGTCCCCTGGGCATCCTGTAATACTCCTTAAATTGAATTAATTCAATATGGCCACCGTATCGGTAAAAAGGTCTATTAGTACCCTTATTTTGTTCGGCTGTTGATAATAATAATGTTATTGAGGACAATCACCTGTCTTTTTCCTTCAATTCCCAATTTATTTTTGTGCATGCCTCACAGCAGGTATGTCAATGCCAGAAATTTCAAACCCATTGAATTTATTGGGTGGCAACAAGCTGCCTTAAACTTCAAGGACACTTTGGAGGATTCTTGCTGATCTCAGCAAGACTGTTCTTTGAAGTGCAGTGCCAACTCAATCCCAGAATTATTTATGTTTTTTCAGTTAAACCTCCAGTTTCTTCAGAATAGTACCCAGTGCTCCAAAACAAAAGGGGCAACTTTTACACCTTCATCTTTCACAAGTAGTATCTTCATGCCAGATGAAGATACTAAGTCTTGTTGACTATACTTGTTGTTGATCTCTTGTTCGATGTCCACCCTTTTGTCACAAGGACATGCAATATCAGTGATGAGGCAATTTTTGTTCTGTTGGTCCACACACACGATGTCAAGGCGATTGTGATCCAGTTTCCTTTCTGTTTATATTACATACAGAAATTCGAAAGAAATTTGAAAGTCTTATTATCCTTAACATCACAATATTATTATCATTATTATTGTTGTTGTTGATGATGTTATTATAAGCATGGGTAGTAAAGAGGTTCATACACATGTACAAAAATAAACTACCTTAACCACTATTTTGGGCTCTAATTTGTGGTTATTGCTCACTTTTTTCAATGACTGTGCTTTGCAGATTTTAGTAAAACAGATGAAGGTGCGAACAGATGGTTAAGCAGACCCTGCAGCAGCTAGATGCCAGCTCCTTGGTTAATTCTTCCAAACCCCAGAGTTTAAGGAGATCCACCTACAAGCCAACCACCCTTTAGTTCACATGCATGGCCATTGTCATTGATTAGCAGTGGAGCTAGTTGTCACACCAGTACATCCTCCTCCACTGCAGCCTCCCTCCCCACATTCTCCTTTACTTTAAGGAGTGGCAGTGATGATGAACATAGGATGGAGAATGGATGGATTACTCTCTAGTTGTTGCCATTGTTTGATTAAATTTAGTATCTTCACTTTGAATTCTGTTTTAATTTTTACAAAACTTTTTTTTAGAAAAAATTGAAATGTTTTGAAATCACTCATTCTGAATATTCCAATCAACCTTGCAACTGTACCTTGTATATTCTTGTATATTTTCCTGTCAGAATTATCAAACTTTGTTCCTGTATTTGAACTTTAAAATAAATGATGTTACGCGATTTAAAACCTGTGTTTTTCCCTCATACGTTGGGCAATTAGTTAAAGTGAATAAGACTGGGGCGGTGATAAAAATGGTAGAATGGTCGGAACTGTTAAAAATCATTTTCAGTATAATACTGCAACCCCCACAAATAAGTCCCTGAAATGCAATGAAGTTCAATGCTGACCAGGAAACATATCGTGAGGTATCAATGGAGTGAAAAGGCGGTATCACTTTTTTCAATATCAGGCATGGAAATTGAAAGTATCGTCGAATTTAGTACAATTTTCGCGTATCAGAGAGTTTTGCCACGATTTCAACATCGGTAATTTCATCATGAACCGTGGAATTCCAGTGGTGTTTGAGTCCCTGGTATTTCACGTACCATGGAATTTCGGGAAAGAGAAAACACTCGAAGCTTCACGTATCGTGGAATTTCATCGCATTCTACGGAATAGAATCTTCACGTGTCGTGAACGTTTGGAGTATAAATTAGGATAACACAATCCGTAGCGCGGAATTTTAGTGAAAAAGAAAGGCAAAAATTGTAGCGTTCATCAACGGCACTCCATGATTCTCGGCAAATCTAGAAAAATAAGGACGTTTACAGGTCTTGACACGCCGCGTTTCAATGACGTGTCCGGATATCGGATATTCCATGCCGCGGAAAAAGTTCGATTCAGGAAAAATACGGGTCCTGATACTCAATGTATACGCTGCGTGTCCGGAACCCGATACCTCTCCATACTCCCGTTTTTCTCAAGAATACGGGTTCGTATCGACTAATATCGGGACCATGACACAACTCATTTCACACAGTGATAAATATACAAAAAGCCTTGCCAAGAATCAGGTCTGTGCAGTATTTCAAATGCGAGATATTCGGAAAAACGTTTACCTAAATTTATAAAGCTTTGTATGGAAACGCCATGTTGGTGTCTCTTTCAGGGACACCAATATGGCCACCGGATACCAACAAAAACATCTGTTTTCGAGTTTTCCTTGGCTACTAATGCGTGAATTCTTCGCTTGAAGAACTCATAAAGATTAAAGTAATATTTATTCTGAGACAAGGAAGGTTTAGATAGCAAAATATCCCAAAATCGGTAATGTTTTTAACCCAAATAAGAGCTTTCCCGGCCACCAGCTAAATGTTTGTTATATAAAGGTGTTTAGGTGTTGTAATACCTCGTGAAAGTAGTTATTCTGAGACAAGGAAGGTTTAGATAGCAAAATCTCCCAAAATCGGTAATGTTTTTAACCCAAATAAGAGCTTTCCCGGCCACCAGCTAAATGTTTGTTATATAAAGGTGTTTAGGTGTTGTAATACCTCGTGAAAGTAGAAACTCAGAAGAATCGATAGTTTCTTAGTTTGATTTTTGGTGACGTCACATGCAAACCAGGAATTGAATGGAGACTGACTTCTACCCCCTGACATCTCAGATTATGCTTGAATGGTTTGAACCAAGGCTAGGAGTTAGGTAATATTTTTTGAATGTGATCGCCCAGTGAGTGTGAGTGTGAACCCTGTACCATCGGCTCGACGCGACTACACCTAACCACTACACCACAGAGACTGATGACATAAGTCGGCGAAAAGTCTTTAATTTAATGCCTTTTCCATGAAACTTCCGCCGGCAAGATGATTGCCAGCCACATTAATCGAGCTATTAACAGTCAAAAAACAATGTAAACGCGCATTCCATGGCAATGAATGAATGAAAGAACATAATTATGCTTTTCAAAACACCGATACACGTCCTCTTCTGCAACGTAGGACACAAAACATATGTTTTGTTATCTCGATTTCCGCTGTTGTTTTGAAGGGAATGGTCAAAAATCACATCCATTTTCGGCTAATACAGGTTCTTAAGAATAGCATGGCATGACATTTTCTCACTTTCACATCACCTTCTAGCAAGCTGGAATTTGTATATCCCCCGTGTTGCGGAGTGGAAGAGCAAATGCTCATCTTCTCGTCAGGTTTAACACCTGGACGAGTCAAAGGCTCTTGAATTGAAATCCAATCCCCAAGTTAACCATCGTACTCATCTGAAAGACTCCTGCATGTCTTAAATTTGGTAAGACCTCTAACCGTGCTGTAGAAAATTTGCTACAAAGAAACCTCTGAGTCTGGGCAGCGAATGATGCTATTTATTTGAGTTGTTCGTGGCGCAATGCACTCTGGTTAAATGCAATGCATTGTGGTAAAAAGTGTGGTTAAATGCAATGCATTGTGGTAAAAAGTGATGAATTCGAGAATTCGTCGCCCCTTATATATTTCCTTTAAATCCTGTTTATGTTGCTGCTCGCTCCCTACGGTCGCTCCGCAGCAATAAGCGCTATAGCAGGCAAGATGACGCTTATCCTGTGCTCTGATTGGCTACCCGAGCGAGCACGATGAATTCATCTAGGACCGCGCGGGATTTCCTGCGTTGGTCTCTTTTTGGCCACCTAACAAATCCCGTTATTGACCAAGCTTTTTTGGTCAAGATGGCTGTATATTGGCCTCGTTCTTCGTGTCAGTCCATAAGAACGCAAAAATAGTACTTGGGCAATATCCAGTCATCTCGACCTCACGCTTGGTCAATAACAAATATATATTGATCATCTTTTACACTTAAAAGAGAAAAATATGTTTTCTTCTTCGAGTGGGTATTTTTGTAATTATAGTATTAACACTACAGGTGAAGGGCTTAACTTGCTGAGTCAATTGTCTTAGAAAAGATGAATAAGCTATTTAATATTTGTTGCATCACCGATTAAGAGAGCTCACGAAATCGAAAAAGAAAATAAGCCAATATTGAGATCATCTCAACCCTCAACACTTCACCAAGGTTCTCTAGGTCGAGATCAAGAATAGTAGACCACTAAAACCGCAGTCTTGAGAGACGAGTTAAATCGAGTCTGCCCATGAAAATCAGAGCTACAAATCCATTTGATATCGCACAAGTTACTCATGCAGGGCAAATATATATGTTGGGTTATATTTACTGACCCAATATTTCGCCAGTCGTTCGAATAACAAGATTTTAAAATATATGGCACTTAATTCTTCCGGCAAGGAAAACGTCAGCATATGAAGTGGGTCGAAACTCATTCTAAATAAGTCATTCACAGGCCGGTTATACACGTAGAGGTAGAAAAGAACTGGAGAGTACATTTTAACAACTTTAGCAAGTCTTTGACGGAGAAACCACGGAAGCAACGAGAAGCAAAAAATGAACAAGAGACAATTTAATGCATAAAAGGGAATTGGAAAGCGGAAAGCGAAATGGTTTTTAAGATCGAAATTGCAAATGACAAATCTGCTATACTCAGCCAAGGAATTATCGTTCTGATATTACTTATATTAGGAATGATTGGCAATGGTATTCTTATCGTGGCTTACTGGCGAGATTATCGCATGCAAACCCCAACCAACATGTTGGTCATAAGTCACATTTTGGCGGAGTTTTCCTTCGCTGTCAACGGAATTTTCGTTTATGGGTCAAGTCTCATTCGACTCAAGGTCCTGAGCGGGAACTTGTGCATCTTCGCTGGGACAGTGGACATGTGTTTGTTCTTCGTTTCCTTGTTAAGCCTAACAGCCATCGCGGTGGATCGCTACTTCGCTGTAGTGAAAAAGAGCCACCATAAGTTCACCAAAAAGACAGTGAAACGTGTGGTGATTTTTATATGGAGTCAAGCTGTAGTCTCTTCAATACCCTGGGATCTAATCCTGATTAACAAACCAGGGAAGCGATTTATAGCCTGGGTGCTCGGAAACTGCGAGAAGTATCTCACCTTGCGAGAGCACTACAATATGCCTATAATAGCGTTACGAATAGTCCTCTGGACACTTTCTTTTTTCATACCGTGCTGCATAATCTTTTATGCAACTGCTCAAATTTTTCGAAGCACTTTACGGAAGCGTGTACGCGTTCACATGCTAGAGAGTCCCCCATCTCCTGTGGACTCTTACTCTAGATCCGCTTACACGACGATCATAATAATATCGGTGTATTTTCTTTGCTTATTTCCAAGCTTGATTCTGTACATATTTAGAGAGGAAAGCTCAAGTTATTATTCCCTCACGTTACACAGCTTCGCTAAGGTTGCCATGTCTCTCAGATCAGTATGTTATCCAGTGATTTTTATTGCTCGCAATCAGAAATTTTCGCAATACGTTCGGTCGTTCGTTGCTAAAAAATTCAAGTTCATTCAATGCACCGATGCAGAAATACGGTGTTGCATACCGTCAGAATTCGAAATAGGCAGGGCGAGTGCTATTGCTTCGTACACTTATACGAATG
Source organism: Porites lutea (assembly GCF_958299795.1). Lineage (NCBI taxonomy): Eukaryota > Metazoa > Cnidaria > Anthozoa > Scleractinia > Poritidae > Porites > Porites lutea. The sequence continues at coordinate 1,421,384 of NC_133202.1, read as the reverse complement.
GAGAAGATCCTGATACCGAGACCCGTAACGCAAACAAACCAGTGCGGATACAAATGACGTTGTTTAGGGGTACACCTATAAAGATGGCTTTTACCGATTTAAGCCACGAAAACTTTTCTGAATCTTGTGTATAGAGTGTTTACACCCACGTGGCCAGCATCTATGCAAATTTATTGGAACAAAAGAAAGCGTTTGCATAAGAAAGGAGTTTAACTCCCACAGGACTGGTTTGGGACACCAACATGGCCGCCGTTTCATTGTTTTGGGCCACCAATATGGCCGCCGTGACGTCATGTGAAAACACTCTATAAGCCTATGTTGCCTGGGGTTGGGGGCGGGGGGGGGGGGGGCAGGTACTCCTGCGTTCCTTTGAACTTAAAAAATACTAGCGCCATTTCTTAGAGATAAGCGTTTTTGATCTCTGTCAAACATATTTTTATTAATAGGTTTGAAAAATATATTCAACTTCACTGTCCCTGTCAATAATATTCATCCTATAACACGATATTCTTGATTATTCTTACAAAACATTTCTCATGAGAAGATCATTGTGGACCCTTGCACGGGCGGGGAGGGGAAGTTTGTACCTTTCATAGTACTGCAGTTGTATTTTTCGGTGTATTTCTATAATATCGCGCTATTTGAGTGTGTACAATAGCTATATCAAGGATTGTGTCATCATGCAACTTTCCAACGGTGGCACCCATATCTACAGCCAGGCTCGTTGGAGGAGGAAAACTTGCATAGCCACAAGTATCCAGGTGAAACCATTTCTACGTAAACAATAAAACTTTTTGGGTGGCAAAGCTCGGGCTCTTACTTCAGATCGGGGGATTCAAAGTCTCATAGAAAAAAAAAATGATGAAACTGGGGCTATATTTGTCTGTATGCGCATATTAAACGGCGCACTGAACGAATCTTGTACCTCAGGAAATCTTTAAGTTTCGCGTTCTTTAAGAATTAGAAAACAAACAAACAAACCAAAATAAAGCTTATAATAATAGTATCTGTTATCACATAGTTATTTCGTAAATAAAAGGTACGGTTATCACATGGGACGATACTTGTCGGTGTGATTTAAACAGTCAATTTACACCCTGCGGTTCATTGCCGGCTGCGCTGGTACTTCTATCCAAAAGGAAACGCGATTGGAACGCCAAGACAGGGGCGAATGCAGAAAATTCAATAAGGGCGTTTGGAACACTTGCAGCACCTATAACAATTCTTTTTGGATAAATGAACCCTGAGACATTTGTGCCCAGAAATAAAACAGCCTCTAATATACATGCAAAATGAAAATCGGTCTACTTATCAGGCAGATCGGCTAATCAGTTTAACGCGGATGCAGTTTTTTGCAAATCGAGCCAACAAATTATATCTTGTATAAACGCAGTTTTTTTATCGAAGGGCAAACTTTTTATTGTTTGAAATTCAACATTCTTGTATCTACTAAAATCGTCATGTCCACACTTATAGAATGTGTTTTCGTTTGAAGGACGCATATATTTCAAGGCGTTTAGGCCTTCTGTTCACACTAACTGACGCTGACCGTTTTCATCGAACACGGATCGATTTAAAAACGCTCTTGAAAGTGGATCAAAACGAAAACGCATACATATCGTATTATTGTGGACAGTTGAAAACACATCAAAAAGAAATGATGACCGAAAATATCCCAGCTGCGTGTGTTTGGAGGATGCGCAAAGAGTTCAACTTACGTCACAACGTGCAATTCTATCGTTTTCCAACGGTTTAGTGTGGACACTCGAAAATACATCAAAACAACTCTAGTGTGGACGCGAATCGATCGAAACCGCACACATTTGAAAAGGCATTAGTGTGGACAGGGCGTAAGTATAATTTTGAAGTGGTTCCGCGAAGAGGGCCAAGAAGGAGTAAACCTCAAATGGGCGTCGCAAAATTAATTCTGCTTTAAGACTCAAGCATTATATGTGTCGGACTGAGCAAAATTTAAATTTACTTTCTGTAGATTTTGTCTAAGATGACTACGGCTCTCTTAGCTCACGTTAGCTCCACCATATGTGACCTGTTCTGAAGATCATATTTGTGGCCTTGGGCCTTGGGCCATTGTGGGATAATTGCTCTGCAACAAAAGCTTGGCGGATATTCAGCCACATTTAAAGCTTCCATGTAACTTAGCTAACTACTAACTGGTGACGTGTATCGTCTTGAATCACAGATGGCCGAATTCCTCTCCTTCTTCAAACCTTTCCCCGAGTGACGCCGCCGTCGCGATGAAGCGAGGCACCCCGACGCTCAATAGTAAGCACTTCATCGCGACGATCTTATAGATTAGCATCGGCTTTGTGTGACAAAGAAGGTGTTACGATTGCACGTGATTTTGTGATGTTATGAAAAGTGCTGTGTGTAACAAGGGCCAGCCCCCCCGGGGGGGGGGTACTGCTATATATGGGCTATATAGGTATGTGCCGCTGTGAAGGGTATGGTTTTCAGGCAGTTTACTCTAGGATAGGGTATGTAAATCAGAGCGTTTGGGTCTAGAATAGGGTATCATTTTTCAGGAAAATGATCAGTTGGTTGAAGAGTTTATCTAGACAAGGGAAACAGCTACTCTAGGATAGCGGGATTTGGGGAGTTTACTCTAGTATAGGGTAGCAAAATTCAGCTGAACTAGCTCTGGTATAGGTTAAGGGTTCCAGGGTCCCAGCGGCACATCCCCAACCAGAAATTCCTTAAGTACCCCCCCCCCCCCCGGGGGGCCAGCGTACCATGATTTTTGACAAACGCACCAACTACACGTTCTCTTCTACTGGCCGTGGTTTCCCGACCCCATGGTAATCGACTAATTTTTAAACAAGACGATAACAGGTACTGTGACTGGTATTTTCTGAGAGAATTTCAACAGAGTTCTTGCCCCCTTCTGAAACTCAGAAATGAGAGCAGCTTTCACACTAACCTTTTTATGTAGATCATAAGTAGACGTGACTGCTGTTAAATATACAGTACCGTGTACCCATCCAAGATAGCATCGTAGGCGACCCGCTCACATTTCCGGCGACTGTTCATAAAAGGCCCCTCTCACCTGAATACCGTGGAAAATGACGTTGTATATATAAATGCGCTCAAATACCTCGTAACATGTTGACATTTATAGTCCCGCATCAACAGGCGCCCCTGCCCCACATATTCCCTCGCAAGGGGGTAAGTAACCTGTTCCACGCTCCCATTTGAGGGTCCTGAGGGAGTCGGGATTTGGGAATCGGGATGCCCAAAAAGCTGCGACATCGGGTCTGCAGAATGCACGGAAGCACGGGGGACAAAGGCCCGGTATAGAGGTCTGGGCACTAGGTTGACACGTCATGCCACTTCATTCGACACTCCATGATCCAGGTGACACAAACAGGAACATTGGTTGTTATGCAAATCTTTGCTCTGGATGTGAAGTAATTATTTTCTTCAGTTAAGTCTGATGGGTCGGAGAGATGCAGAAGGCAGGACCGATGTAGAAAAATTCCGGAAAAACATTGGTAGGTTTTGACTTGACCGCGAGGTTTCAATGATTTTAAACACATCGATGTACCCTGCTTTTATAAGGCCTTACTCTCGTTCAGATAACTTAACATCTGTAGCAATTACTGGTGAGTAAGTCTGCACTGTGTTGTTTTGTTGTTTCTTTGGAAGCTTGAACCTAAAATATACTAACATCCACGTTTTCTGGAGAGGCTGTACAAACTTTTCAGTATAGAATTGATTCGATTCAGCGCACGGGGTGCTTTATATATATTTACTTTTGGTACCTCGAGGAAGGGCGCTTATTCGAGACAGAGCGCTTATTCGGGACAGGGCGCTTATTTATTTTTTGAGAAACAACCGAATGTCCAAAACAAAACTTTAATATTTATTTGAAAAGGAACAATAACAAACTGTAACGGTAACAAATATACGGTGAATGTTCATTTAATGTGAGAGAATTTTAATCTACCTACGCCGATAGCTTTGACAGTGTCACCTACATCAATACCGGAAATAAAAGTTTCTGGTGTGGTACCTTCGATGTCCAGTTCGTTGATTTCCTCAAAAGGATCGTTGTCGCGTGAAAATAACGGTAACAACTGTATGGTGAAATTTCACGAGTTAATCTTTTTGATGTCAATACCGTCAGTGTCACTCACATCAATAATCAAGCTTTCTGGTGCGACATCTTAGATGTCCAATTTGGTGACGCTGTCGAAAGGATCGATTAGAATGGGGGCGCTTATTGTAATCGGGGCGCTTATTAACAAAAACATATTTGAAGGAGGGCGCTTAGTTAAAAGGGGGTGCTTATTGGAAGGAGGGGGCTAAATCAAATCATTACAGTAAAGAGTGTCCACGATAATGATACTAAAAGTCATTTCTCTTTATTACCAATTGAAAGATTTTAACCCCCCATTTTGTTTCTGATTGTTTTTTTCCTATTCACTTCAGTCACATGTTTAGCTGCTATTTAGTGATGTTTGGTTCCTGGGGTGTGATTTCAGAAGACCCTGGGTACTGGTCATTCAGTGAGAAGGGAGAGGAGGGTGTGAGGGGGCGAACAAATTATGTGGGGAGCTAGAGCAGCGCCTGGTGGGAAGTGGTTGGTGATAGGGTCTATGGTAAAGAAAAGTCTTTAAATTTCAGGTATTTGGAAGTTGAAATCTGTGAGAATGCTTTAGCTTGTTGGGATGAATTGTTTATTTATGATGTTATCCAGTGAGGCCCAGCCACATAACAGACAGTACAACAGTACGACAATATTGTTAGAGGTTCAAAAGTCAACTGCTGGAGCAAGAGACTGATCACAGAAAATGTTTGTTATAATTACAGGCATGTTACATGATGCTGAATGCAGAAATTGTATTATAAAATACAGAAATAGAGGTTTTGGTTGATCATTTCAATAGCTACATGTAGTTTTAAATGATTCATGGTGGTACAAACATTAACTTCCAGATGGTATTTATGCAAAGGAGACTTAATATTCTCAGAAAGGCTGCAAAGTCATTATTGTTTTACTATAATGTGGGCTAACAGCTGTTTAATGTTGCTGGAGAACATAGTTAAGAGAGGAACCTCTATTTAGAGGACACTCTTGGGACTGAGGCAAGTGCCCCCTGAATGGAGGATGGGCTGGGATTTGTTAATAATTAACAAACAAAGGTGATGTATATTTTTTATAAATTCTGCCACAGAATTTGCTGCAGCCATTATAAAGCAGCTCGATAATGTATAAAAAACCGTGATAAACTTGTCTGTGTGATATAGTGTGTTGAATTTTCGCAAGTGCAGTACATTGATTTAATTGAGATAGTTCATTTTGTTATTAAAGCTGACATCACTGTGATTAGTGTGAACCTAAAATTATCAAGTGATCCCTTTTTGTTGTCAGTTTATTTTTGGGTGCTGAATGTCCCCTGAATGGAGTTTAAACTTAGGTTTTGGGATCCAGAAAAAGTGTACCTTTCCTCTGAATAGAGGTGTCCCTTCAATAGAGGTATTTAACAGATACATACAAAGATTAACTGAACATCTGTCCAGGGCCAATTTTTGCATCCCCTGAATGGAGCTGTCCCTTGAATCAAGGTGTCCCAAAGGCAGGCTTCAGTGTATGAGTTTTATAGCGCTTGTGGTGAATTCTTCTAATATTATTATGAAAACTTGTACACATTAGAGAACGAGTCACAGGAGTCGCTCACCTTGTCGGAGAACACTTTCAACCCAAATCATGTGACTGTACAGCATCATTTGAAACTTTGTTGAATTTTATAACCCCTGGGTTAATTAGCGTTGCTTTTTGTTTCCTGTACTGATTAAATAGGTAAACAGGAGTTCAAAGGTCGTAGTAAGAAGAAAACATTGTCTATTCGCGACAAAGCTCAGTCCAAGAGATCAACTGGAAAAACTGTCCAGGTACATATTAAATTACTGCAGCCAAGTACAGCTTAATAATGCTTAGAAACAGTATTGCTCTTCACCTTGCTGGAGTGATGGGATTGGGCCGTTTTTGCAAGGAAGGGGTTTTGAAAAAGAAAGGACAGAAGGGGAATGTCTATTAGATAAAAGATACATGGCCTAATAATTATTATTTCCCGCTTGGCAATCTAATATGGACATGTATTTTGAGTTAACTTACCTTTGCCTTTTTCAGGTTATTGTGTTGTATCTGCTTGCCATCCTTGCTCTGCTTGTGTCACTTTACTTTTTGTTTTATGTGATTTACTCAAGCAACAAAGGAGAGCAGACATCTCACTGATTAAACCAAGGAGGAAAATTTGATCCAAGGCCACTTTGACTTTAATAGAAAGGTATGTACATGTACCATGTGTAATTCATTGCTTATACTGCACACATGCAGTGACTTCTTTCAAAGGTGTCCTGCAACACAGGTGTTATTTGGGTTACTCACTCTACTTGCCAGCTTGACTGAATATCTTAGCTTGTTTTCCACACGCATTGTTTGCATTTCCTTCTTTCTCCTCTTGTTGGCTTATCTTTGGTGCCAATAGTACAGTCCTTAATAGTAGAATATTTTCAACGAGAAGACACGTAGTTCTACATGTTACTATAATTATCAGCCTTAACATCTTTATTCATCAGGTACCTGAGGTAACAGGGATTTCTTTCTTTCTACATGTAGCATCCAGGGGAACAGGTTTTAACTGGCCAATGGCTGTTGCCATGGAAACAAGAAACCCTCACAAAAAATGTTTGGGACACTTGAGGCATTAATTATTATGACAAAATCAGATCTGAGGATTTGTAATAGTGTCAGCTCGTGTGATTTAGGTAATTGTGCACGGATCACTGAGGACAACAGTTAAATAGGCCCAAGTTATGTTTCACCATGGATATTTTGCTCAATCCATTCCACTCGGAACCCACCCCTTAAACACATACATACCAGTTGAAGCTAGTCCAGATCCACTTTTAAGTGATTTAAATGAATAGAGACACTCTTGAGATAATTATCTTTTTTTATTATTTTGCTAGAATTCCTTAATTACACTGTAATTAAACCTTATTATGATTACTAATTAACATTATCAAGGAGGAGATATGTTTATACTTATTCAAAATTATTTTGTCACAGTACATAAAAATCTTCTACGCAAACCTTTGTAAATTTTCAAATTTGTTAGCTTGTGTCCTTTTAACCACTTCTCAGCCATTTCTTGGGTTGATGTTATTTCCCAATGTTTTCCCAACTGATATATTAAGAGATAATGAGGCAAAAACCCGTATGCTTACATTACTTGTAGTCGCAGACGATAGAAATTGTTCTATTGCGAGATACTAGTAAGCTTACGCAACAGGACGGGGGAGGGAAGAGGACGGAGAAAAGGTTCATGTGTGACAAACATGACAGAGCTATCACCCGCATGTTTGTCGTGATGTTCACTAAATATTACTCTGGTTTGGTCTTAGGCAATTAACAAGTACTTTTAAAAGAAGGCGAAGTTTGGCGAAAATTATTTTCAAACAAAATCATTGTGACGCTTGTTCACAGAAGGTTTGCTTTCTTCTTTCTAGCCTGCAGAGCTGGCATATTTTGCAAGTGTGAACGATGATACCATAAATGTTCTCCCCGCCATCTTGGACGTTGAAACTGACACAGAATTGGAGCGAGTCAAGAAATGATTCCAAGGGAGAGGTTGACGGGTCAGAATAGAGGAGGGGAGGGGGCGGGGACAGGAGCCCTTCCCTCTTGCCCTCTCCTCTCCACTGAGTTTTTCATTTGCTTTCAATATGACTGTCGCGATCAATGTACTTCTGAGCTGTCGTTTCTTTCCTCTGCCGTTCTTTTTCGTAGGTTTACTATTTATAGGATTAGTTTCTCGTTGCAGCGTGGAAGCATAACAAACACCACTCATAACAAGTTTCTCTTTTTTCGATTCCCCTTGTGTAGCCTCTTTGTGGCGGCAAATGAATTTCAATTCCCGCCGTGCAGATTTTCCCGCCATTAAACATGCCACGCGAAACTGTGGAGACGACGCGTTTGGAAATGTCTAAGCCCCAGACTTCTGGTAAAAGCCACCGGATTTCTTGTTCTACAAACACCAACCGTTTACACGGAACTGTTTTGTCGAAGTGGAGCGTGGTCGTGTAGATCGGTTGTTCATCTACCGACGCGATGGACTTTTTGATGGCTGATTTGGTAAAACCTCTGTGTTCTAGCTTTGCTCTTTCCAACAAGGAATGGATTTCATCAACTGTTGCTCTGTAGTCGTGGTTGAATACTCGAATCTCAACATTTTCTTTTGCTGTCGAGTCTGAAACGTTATAATGGAACAGCTGTAATACTACAGAGACGTAATTATTTCTTTGAGAGGGGTCGGGGCCGGGGGGAGGGGGAGAGAGGGCGGCGCTAGGCGACCTCAAAACTTTTCACCGCGTTTAACTTGGTGACACGACAAAACTTGGGCGCGGTCAAATGAAAGACATTTTCGAAAAATGAATTTCCCATTTCCTCTACTTTATTGTAAGAAAATAAATAAATAAATAAACACTTGAACCGCTGGGCATGTAAGGGTGTGTGAGGTAGCTTACCTATCCTACAAGCTAATGCACCTCGTCTATATCCAAATAGGCCTAGAACCAGAACAATTGACAACCATGGGATATTCTTCATAACGCCAAAGGTGTATCCTGTGGAGATAGAACAATAAAGTTCGCTTATTGACACCTACAAAGGTGACCCATACGGAAAAAAAACTCAGCTATCTGATCTGCATTGCAAACCGAAAAATTTGGTCTTATAAACTGTGTACAAAGTTAAAGTTCAGTTTGCCATGCACAAAAAAAGGGTGTCAGTGGGAAGCCGGGGAAAGAGAAAGAAATGCTTCCGCCTTTTCTCTCTTTCCATCATTTACCAGGCACTCACCGTTTAAAATAAACTCTTCCCAGGGCCTCTCGCTTTTTGGCTGGCGACTTATCTTTCGCAAAATGACATAATTAAATCACCAAACTATCGCTAACTCGTTTTGATGACAATAAATATTCTAAACCTCCAACTCCACTAATGAGATATACTTCATACTCTACACGTCAGCGGCATAAAATACCATTCCTATTGTCTTGAAAGTTGAGGGAACCTTTTTCTATGTGCGATCATGTTGTTTTCCTTAAGAGTCAGTTATCATATTCAGCTTTGTAACTTTAATTTTTTTAAAAGAGCACTGAAAACTGCTTTAAAAATAGATTATCCAGTAATGTATCTTATTTTCTTCAGTGTATTTATTGTCATAATTTTAAAATCCCTTTTAAGTTGAAGCAAGCTATAAATTAATCTTGTTCTTCAACTGAAATTCACCTGTGTGCGTTATCTGCCTTATCAGCTGTAACAGCGCGGTTGACCATAACTTTGTCTTGTCTGTTAAGAATCTGGTACCAAAGCATTATAACCAAAATACGATTTTATATTGACTTACCTTTTCTTTTCGCATTCTGATGCAACCAACCCATCTTTTCTCTGATGCAATCTTAGACAAATCAGGAACGATTTTGAATCATGCAAAGCGTTACCTTGAGGCTTGGGTTTGTATTGGCCTAATTCACGAGACACACTGGCCAATTTTTCAATTGGTGGGTCTTATAAAGTTATGATAAAGTTAACAAAGATTTTCAAGGAATTTCACACTAGCACGGTTTAGGGATGATTTCAGTCGCTTACGTTTTGTGTTGTTAAAACCCGTTGATGCCCTCGCAAAGAAAACCCACTCAGTCCCAAAAAACTGGACAAAGCTTTGCCAAAAAATAATAATAATAACTAGTCGGAGGAGTGTTTTTTCAATCAATTACGTACTCATTATCCATTAATGGTTCCGTTACAATTCCTTTCTTTCTTACAATTTCTTTCTTACTTGATCTACAACCAGTAATTATCTTCGGATATAAAGAATTAAATTAGGCCAATTTAAACCCAAACGTGCAAAGTAGTTAGCACCTATTCCAACGCAGTGGGCGCAAAAAAACAAAACAAAAAATCAACAGGCTCTTTTAATTCCCTGTGAGTATTCATTTTTACGACTACCCCTCAGCGATCACCGAAAGTTTGCATCAATACAAAAACCAGACTGAGTCCTTTTTTTCTGGAAAATGTCTACGTTATCTTTTACATATACAATACGCGCTGTTGTCCACTCTTCAGGCATTTAGAGACAAGATGACGCACAAATAATTCACGATCAATGGTGGGCGGTGAAGTGCTGCTAATAATCTAGCAAAGAGGTCGTGTGCCTCAATTACTTGCTGGAAATTCCAGAATATTCAGCATTAGTTTAGGACCAGCCTCTCACACAAGTGTTTCAAGGTGGATTTCCACTGTCGTGTAATTTACGTGCGTACGTACGTAAATTTTACGCGCGTAAATATAATGGAAACAAGGTGTGAAAGGCCGTGGGTGAACGTAAAAGTTGAGCGAGGTTCAACTTTTACGTTTACGCGGAACCTTCCAGATATTGCCTCTATTATATTTACGTTCGTAAAATTTACGTAGTTACGTAAGCATGTGACGCGCGACGCGCCGGTAATTATTTGTGAGGGTATGATAAAGCATAAGCAAGATACACGGTTGGCAAGGAACGCGGATTAACGCCCTTTTTTATCGCCACAGGGCCCAAATAAATTGTGCAGTACCATGTGCTTGATGTGATCGTCCCACTTAAGATATTCATCGATGTGAACGCCAAGCAGTTTGCAAGATTTAATACGTTCCAATTGATAACCACTGACTTATATAATGAGAATAATGAGAAGCTCTCACAAAAATTTAGCGAATTGTAGCCCTTATCAGTTCAGTGCCTTACAAGATATCAAAAATCTTGCGACGGTTAATCTAAACACTTTCAATTTTTTAACAAAATCTGTTTAGCGGTGTTTGATTATTTGCTTTTTTGTTTAAGTAGACCAAAATATTTACAAAACCGGTAACAAGAGCGCCGCGATACATAATAATCAAATCTTTCTTTTAAGCTCGGCTAAAGCTAACTCCATGATGATCCTTCACACACGTTTTTAAAAAGATTGAAACTACTATTAGGTGAAGTAGCATTTCAAAAGCGCTTCGATTTCTACAGGTAACGACCCAACATCAAGATTGTCCAGTTTTTACTCTATTTCCAACCATAAAAACTTGATCCCAAAATATCTCGATAACGCTCTTATAGATTACTCTTAAACTTCACTATAATCGGGGCAGCTATTGGAGGAAAAAGCTCTCTTGATCGATTTTGGAAGAAGAGTTCCCCGTGCCTAGAAATAAACTGCAAGTAAAATAAGTAATGGCGTCAGTTTGTTGCTATGATAACTCCGATGTCGTTGTAACCCTGAACAAAACAAATTTTCACCTTTAGGTAATAGAGAGGAGAAATGTGACGTCTCGTTGCCATGGTAGCAAAATTTGTGGATCACAACAATAGCGAGTTTAAGCAACGACGACGGTGACGGCAACGAAAACACTTAAAAAGCAAGAAGTTATAGAGCGATTTTCGTATGACCTTGAAATGAAAACGCGCGAACAAAACAAAAACAACAAACGAACAGAAATAGAGCGATTTGATTGGTTTATCGAACCGGACACGAACTCGCGTGGCTTTTGCTTGATTAAGCGAACGCTCGGGTGAAAAAACTTCATGCCCGAGAACTTTCTAGAAATCAATCGGTACTTCGCTTTGACGTCATACTGCAACACTATTAGCCAATCGAACAATTCCTTCTGTTTATTAGGGTTTTCTTTGGCGGGAAAACGAAGAGTTCATGTTTCGATCTTCTCATCCATTGGCTAAAAAAACAAATAACGAACACTTGCCTAAAACATTTTTCAAGGTCATTCGAAAATCGCTCTATTAGAAAAAAAAAATTCTTTGCAAGTGCATCGCGCTTTTTTGTACATTTCTTAGTCGTCGTTGCACGACTGCGACATGAAACTTTCTAATTTCACACGCTTGCCTTATGGAGTAGGTAAACACAAGACAAATTTTGTTTTTCTTTTTCTAAACTTAAATACGGTCCTTTCGTATTCAGCCCCAGAAAATTGACAAATTTGACAAAGTAAATGAAATTGAATAAGATTGATTAAGTTTGAAGCAGTCCAAATTCACTTCAATTTTCGTTTTGTTGCCGCGGCATTGGGAACGTGACGTAACGACTATGGTGGTAACTTTCCCGAATACAGTTGTTGAATGATGGAGACCTAGTTTATGCTTAACCTTGGGAGGTATTGACACTGAAAAACCCCATCGAGCCACCTTAATTGCAAAGTGCGTTTATGTTTGTTATTACGTTAAGCGTGGTCAATACCCTGAGAGCATAGGTTTCTTTCTTGCATGGCTTTTAGCATTTGTAAAGTCGTTCGCGTGGCTTGTCAGTCACGACTTAGAAGCACTTTACTTGATCGTAGCATACAACATTTTGTTGCCACGGCATTGTGGAACGTGACGTAACGACTATGGTGGTAATTTTCCCGAATACAGTTGTTGAATGATGGAGACCTAGTTTATGCTTAACCTTGGGAGGTATTGACACTGAAAAACCCCATCGAGCCACCTTAATTGCAAAGTGCGTTTATGTTTGTTATTACGTTAAGCGTGGTCAATACCCTGAGAGCATAGGTTTCTTTCTGGCATGGCTTTTAGCATTTGTAAAGTTGTTCACGTGGCTTGGCAGTCACGACTTAGAAGCACTTTACGTGATCGTAGCCTACAACAAGAAAAACCTTGTCCCGGCGTTTCAAAATGCAATAATCCACGTATACGCTTCCTTATCTGCGTCCATTTTTAAAACAAGGCCAAGCCAACTACACCTTCACCTCCTCCAAAGAGAAATGACGTATACATGACCCCTTAAACTGTAAATCCAAAAACCTTATCAAAAAATGCGGCCAATTAAACAGCATATTAGGGAGAGCAAGCGCCATCTCCACCAACGCTTTGCAATTGGGGTTTCCTAATCCTACTCTTCGAACATTTTAATAAAGCCAATCACTCTATCAGCGACGTCCTTCTTATTCCCTTAAAACTAATCCGTAGCAACCGTCATTGTCAGAAAGGCACGAAAGGTTCACCTCATTGATAAAGCTATGACTTTAGAACTTCCTTGCTATAAATAGACGTGACTGAACTCAATAAGTGACATTTATCTTTTTAGTAGCCTGTCATTTTCTGTTTGCTATGTATTCAAATCTCGCATATGAAACGTTCATCTTTTATCTGTATTCATTTTTCTTTTATATCCCCCGTTGAAGGTTTGTGTTGCAAACCGAGACATCGGGCAAATATAATTCACCACTTTATTTTTGTTCTCTTTTTTTATTTTTTCTACCTTTCTTCCAGCCGTAAGGATCAGTTTACTGTTTTAATTTTAATAATTTGGTACTCAAGATTTTACTGATCCGGATCCACTAAGGATCCAAGGGACCCTCAATGGTTTGTCGTTGTGATTTTGCCTTCACAATGAAGTGTTTCTGATACAAATTTTGTTTCCCTTTCTGAACTTGGAAATGGTCCCTAGGATTCAGCTCCAGGAGGGTTATTTTAACCAACATTTGACAAAGTAAAGATGGGTACTACATTTAGGAATATAATAATCGCAATTAAGACTAAAGCAGCGCAAATCCACTTTTTAGCAATGTTTTCGCTGCCATCAGGTCCTTTAATTTCAAAGTCCCTAGTAAGCTGAAACAAGACCAGTCCACGATCGTATTTCTTTTTATTGTATCATTGACACCCATTTACGACATTGTCCTAGTAAGTATTGGACATGTAACTCTGATCTAATCAAGTTTGTGTAAGTGATGCTTTGTTTGGGCTTCCAACCCTTTGTGCCGACACCTGTCCACAAAGGTTACAATGGGGCTTAACAAATACCTGCGTTTCAGTTCGCTCGTTTTCTTTAAATGAAACGTTTATGAAGTGCGTCTGCATACCACGACAAAAAAAAAGACCACGCTTTTTTGTACATTTCTTTGCCGTCGCTGCAGCTCGAACCGAGTACAACATGAAACTTCCTAATTTCACGTTTTTCACGTTTCATATCGGACGTGAACACAAGACCACGATTTCCTGTTTCTGTTTAAAATTCAAGTCCGCAAAATATCACTAACAGTTAACAAATTGAACGAAATGCAAGAAAACTCAAAAGTTTGAAACAGCACGAATTCTCATTTTAAAGTGACGTTTTCGCCACCGCCGTTGCCGTCCGAGTTTGGTTGCTTATGATATGCTCCCGGCTCCCCAATGTTAATTTTCCTCGCCCTTCTGAACTCGAACTTTGTATTTATGAACGTCACAAAGCTTCCCCTGCACCGATATATTTAAGCGGTTTGCTCAACGTCATGATTTCTTGTTACTGACGTTTCGTTCACATTTAGGACGACTTTAAGATCCGACAACGTGTCGGAATTCAACTCCAGGGGAGTTCGCGAGTTCGCATACATTTGACAAAGTAAATCAGAGTAAATGGGTCGGAAGAACGCAAATTCAGGGCTTTGAAAGCGACGTTTTCGCTACCAGCGCTTACGTGGATCTTAAATTCTCTATTATCTTTGGTCGTGGTTGCTTAGGCTAGATACAACTGAACAAGATGTACGGCGACGAATTAATTGTTTGAAATAGCTGATGTATTGTCACTACTGTCTGAAGGAAAGATGCTCTGTCAATTTAAAATTTCAGTTTGACCGCAACAATTACGAAACATTAGTGCTGGTCAGGGCCTTTGCTGAAACAGTAGGTTAATTCATTTGAACAAAGGTATGCTTGTACTTCTGGCTAATAGCTATTAAAGCTATATTTTATTCAGCGACACCCATCCACTGCATTTAGCCTTTTTGTGGTTAAAAGGTAAACATGTTTCTTTATTGATAATTAGCTTAAACTCCATTGTGTTTGACAAAAGAAGTCAAATCGGTCTTCATTTAATTTATTCCCGGCTTCAAGTCTACTAGACTCGCGATTGTTTAAGAAATCCCCCACGGCTCAGTTTTGTTTTGACTCTTCTATCAAGAAAATGAAGAAGGCAGACAAGCCAGGTGAGCAGGTGGAATATTTCCGTAAAAGGTGTGATGTCTCTAAGGAAGAGAAGAGGGAGAAGCCAAACAATCAAACACGATTTAAAAAGAAGACAAAAAAAAGGAGAAATGCGTTTCCTTTGTCCTACATCCAGGTTATTTCCTACGCTATCCTTAGCTCACCGCAAAAACGAGTCACTTTGGCTGAGATATATGATTTCATCCAAAACAACTATCCTAGCTTCACTGAGAATAGAGTACGTTGGAAGAACACTGTCCGTCACAATTTGTCCCTTCATGAATGCTTTCAGCGAGGAGAGATCGCGATGCACAAGGCTGGATGTTACTGGCGGATCCATCCCAGCTTTTTGGCAGAGTTTAGCCGCGGAAATTTTTCGACAAAACGTAGATCGATGTGCCAGAATCCACCTTTGACCAGCACTTTACTCGAAAACCACATCGCTGTTGAACGTCCTTGCTTCCCATGTTGTATTCATCAGCCAAACCCACCATTTTCTGTTGCTCCCATTCCACCGCTGACGCCGCTGTATTCAGATCATCGCCATAGGAGCTTTCCTGTGACATACGCGGATCAAGTCACCTTCTTACCATCATGGCAACCCACTGGATGGTAAACAGTACTAAATTAAACACTTTGAACTCGTTAGTCCTATTTTCCTCCACCTTACTTATCTAAAGGAATGGGTTCGACATTTTAAACCACCATGATCAATCATTGAAGCGTTAAGTAAAAAAAGTATCCGCTGTAGAAAAGTTTACAGTTTCTGCTAAGTGAGTTGTAAACGTCATGACAAAGCATACTAAAACATCGTTTCCATTGTTCTAAAACTTTTAAACGCCATATTATAAACATGTTTGATTTTGTGTGGTATACAGTGCCTTACTGAAAACCACATTTTGTGACGTGCCCCAGTGCCTGTTTTGGTATTCACATTTGGTTATTTTCAGTCCTCCTTTGCACCTGAATAAAAAATCAACCCAGAGAAAAAGGAAGAGATCGCAGTCAGTATTTGATTTTTATTATTATTTATTATTATTATCATTATTATTATTTTTTTTTTTTTCAACAGGCAACTACAGCACGTGCCCGTTTTTTTGAGAAACGACTAATGAACAATCTAGATTAATATGATACGATTTTTTAATTTAATTTTGGGAAGTTTTCTGTCTCTTTGGGTTTTTTATCAAAGTATTTCGAAAGTTCTTTTTGCGAGCGAGGTTCAAATTGCACAAGGAGTTGTTTATTTAAAGATGGAAAGTTGTTATTGCCTGGCAGAAAGTTTAACTAAATTAGAAAAGAAATCAGATTGTAAAAGTATTGCTTTTATAAAGAAAGAAGAACATGAAATATGCCAAGATTGTGTATTTATTACTAATGTAGCAGAACTAGTAATACATAGTTTAAACATTGCAGCAGTACTTTGCAACATATGAATCATGAATGAGACGAAATATCATCAGCAAGCGTCCGTAAAATTATTATTAATAACGTTCGGACGTTCTTTCTATGCAGCCTTCTCTCTACCAACGCGAGAGAGACCGTCAATAGACGTAAGGCCTGCCTGACAACCTGCTTTAGCTTCTATCCTTAAATCAGTTTTTCCCCTCTACTGCCTGATTTTTGTCTTGCACAAATTCGACCTCTTTTTTTAATCAGCTTTTCGTTTAAATGCGGCGTACTCCTTCGAAATACTTACCAGTAACTCTGAAGCAAGCGATGAAAGCTTAAATGAGGTAGCAAACAACATTAAAGCTACCATTTCCCCCATTTTTATGCTGATCGATAAAGTAAGAGTTATAGAATGATTAAATCTATTCATAGAAAGTAGGCATTGTGTAAATGAATATTGTGTTCAACCGGGCGAAGAGGAAGGGATTTGAACATGCATGGGCGAAAACAACCCTGCATTACTGTGCTTAAACAGGTTTGTCGCGGAAGACACCAATGTCGACTCACCACTGTTTACAGTAGTCTTATAGGGAATGATGGAAGTAAGCCAGAATTTTTTTTCGCAATGCTACCTACCTCATAAGTGCAAACTTGGGAAATCTGATTTTGTGTGCAAGTCCCAACTGATCGGCGGCTTGAATGGAACACAGCCCCCGACTTTTGAGTTTATCGATAAATCGTTTAGTCAAAATAGCCAGTGTTAAAATCGTTTAAGTGAGCAATTAAAATTGTCTTCTGATGATCTGAGAAGATACTTTTGACAATTTTGGGTCCTTTTTTTACTTCAAAATTGGCTCGTACTAAAATTCAATTAAGCGTAATCAATACCATTGCATCGATTTTTGACACTAACTTGGTTTTAGTGGGACAACTTAGAAAGGCCTAAAACCTTTAACCTTCTTGGCGCCTTTTTAAGATAAAAGGAAAGAAGAAATTAAGTCAAGGGAGATCAATATATATAAGATGGGCAAGACAAGGAGTGTTTTCCTGCGCGTTAATAGACCTCTTTAGCTTGTATGTTTTCTTCTCTCTATCAGGGAGGTCTGAGGGGAATTTGCCCCTTTGTCTTTTCATAACTTCTGCGTATATATGCACGGGAATAAGACGAAATATGATTGAAACAGTTCTCTAGAGTATTATCAGCTAAAGAGATCTATTTTTCCTTTCCATTCTCCTTCAAAAGCATAGCACGGGAGCTACAAACCCTGAAGTCCTTTTTGGAAGAATACTGAACGCAAAAAGAACACTCTCATGCTCATGAGCTGGAGGAAAGACCCTGAGAACAGGGGCGGCTTTCTGTATTAATAAGGTTTGAGTTTCTTTAATTAAGAATTGGAGCAAAGCAGTGGTTAGTTCAACAACTGAGGCTTCAAGTGTTTGTGGCAACAACTACAGAAACCATGCCATTAAGCCTATCAAGTGCCCACTGAATAAGCAAATTATGCGTTCTGTCCGTGCTACTTGCTGTGATTCATAAATCGATTCTCTAGTCGTGACTTACTGCACATGCTTTAAATAAATGCATATCGTTTGCCTAAGGTGCGGTCCCTTTTCCCTAATAAATGAGTTGAAAATTATACTGCATTATGGATTAAACAAAACCATATTTTAAAATGGCCTAATAAAGCAACATATTATTTTTTAGTGGGGGCTCGGAATGTTTCATATGTGTTCCTACGCTTTCAAGAAGACTTCATTCTGGAAACAAAGCACATGGGGTTTTGGGAAAAGGACAGTAAACCACATTTAGTGTCACTGACACTAAACATAGTGTTTGCAGGTGCTATAAGCTGCTATTTTAGTGTAACAAAAAAGGCGTGTCCATGCTCCTTATATTACTTACTCAGTCTCCAGTATATAAGATCGAGTGTGGATGTGTGCGAGACCACTCTTAAAAGGTGTTGCCTTTACAGCTCAGTTGCTCTGACCGTTAGAGTTTAAAAGGAAAAATGAAGGAAGTGGAACGATCGAGACAAATGGAAGATCTCCGTGAAGCGTGCGACGTTTCATCAGGAGAGAAGAGGTATTCGACCAATCAAACAACGCGGAATAAGAGGCCGAAACGAAAGTGTTCTTCATTGTCCTACGTTGAGGCAATATCCTACGCTATTCTCCACTCACCACTAAAACGAGTCACGTTGTCTGAGATCTACGATTTCATCCAGAACAACTATCCTAGTTTTACCCAGAATAGAGTACGCTGGAAGAACACTGTCCGCCATAACCTGTCACGTCACGAATGCTTTCAGCGAGGAGAGATCGCGATGCACAAGGCTGGCTGTTACTGGCGGATCCATCCCAGCTTTTTGGCAGAGTTTAGCCATGGAGATTTTTCAAGACGTAAATTGCGGCCGAATCCTCCTTTGAGCCAGGAAGGTACGGGCAATAATTTGGTTCATAACTATTCCACTATTCAAAGTCCATTCTTCCCCGGCTATACTTACAACTCAAACCCGCCATTTCCAGCTCAATCCCTTGGATCGCTGCATTTTAACCAGGGAGGCATTCCCACAGTTTACAATCAACATTTCTGTTTACCCTGGCATCACTGCATTCTCAACGGGACACCGTTTAGTTAACTTTGAGCTCGTGCGATGATTTCCCGAAAAAAAAAATGCATTTCCGTTTTAGTAAAAGTGAACTGGACCAACAGTATTTTTCAGGCTTATTGAAACATTTACTCCTTTTTCGTTTTTCATTGGGCCCGTGGTGCTCGTCTTAAAGTTGTAAAACATTTAATCAAGCAAACATTCAATAAAGATATATATCCTTAAGTATTCATTTTACTGTTTGCAATAGAACCGCGGTAACTTAAATCCCCTCCGAAAGTAGCGATGCTTCCCCCTTGTAAGAAGGGACTTCTTAATTTTTGCGTCGTTTTTAATTTCGTTACCTTGCTTTGTATGACCACTAATCACTGACGTTTCCTTATAATTTCAATCTGAGAGCTAGGTTTTAAACCAGTGTCTTGTTATCTCCGCCGAAATCTAAAGGCTTGCAAATCTCGAAAGGAACAAGGGTTGTTATTCTAAATTTTAACGCTACAGGTGCCCAATGAAGAACTTGGGCGTCAACTCTATATGTCGTATAAAACTAAGTATACACCCATGTAGGAAGATTAGGAGGCTAGATTTTGTCGATAAGCACCACCACAGCGCCTGTGTAACCTCCACCTATCAATTATCAGAGTTCGTGCCCTTTCACTTCATGCGATTTCATACCTACTTAATCACAGTTAGATAGACTTAAACTGTTCGACAGAGATAAGAGTACTCGCTGTTTTGTGTTCGTCGTTCCTAAAACGGTGCATCAGCGAATTTCGCGTTTCAGTTGTCGCTGAGGAGGAGCGCAAAATGTACAAAAATTGTGATGCCGGCGTTACAGTTTTTATCATAAAGCTGTTCTTTTTCCACGTGGTTCTCGTTTCGGGGAGCTAAAGCTAGCGACCACCACGACGACAGCGGTTGTGAACAGTCGCTAAAAGCTTATAAAATCTAGTACATATTGTTTAATTTTTTTTGTTCTCATTGCGGCCGTAAGACAAACTTTATTACCTGACTGAGCACGCAGCTGCCGGCGTTCTAAGCCACAGCCCAAGCTCCTGTCCTCAGTGAGAGGTGCGCGCTAAATCGGAGAAAAACACAAGCAAAAACAGGAACAACAAAACAAAGTCAGCTTGCAGTGATTTGTCTTCGTTTAAAGAGAATTTCTGGTCTCTTCCATGCACGATTTTCTTTTCCTTAATGTTTTGTGGGACTTCTACGTCATTTTGTGAGGAAAACAGTAGCGGCTTCGTGTGCTGAAATGAACCTGAACCGTGAGTCTCAACCCCTTAAATTGTTCTAGCTGGATAATCAACAACCCTTCCAGTCTGCTAAAAAGGATGAATTGGAAAATCGGCCTTCATTAAATTGCAACAGCTAGCCTACTTCAACATTGAACATTTCGAAACTAATTTTTCAAGCATTGATTGGCAAAACCAGTTTTACTGAATTTTAATAAGATTCTCTTTCCGAGCTTGTAACCACATGCTAATAGAGTACTAGTTGTGTGACAATTCGAGGTCTGTGTAACTCAAATGGCGAGTTCATAAAAAAGGTGACAATGTTACTTTTCTTTGGTACTTGAGTTAATTAGCCTTATTTATCAATATTGCAACTGCAGAATTGAAAACAACTTTTACCTTGAATAGAAACATTCATGACGCCCAATTATCATGAAGACAAAAGAATAACTAAATTAATTGTCACCAAACTGTAATAAGGATCCACAGTAAAGTAAACGGTTTAAAGCAAAATGTTGACCATAAGATTTTTTATACCTTTATCGTCAAAGACGCGCAGAAGGTAGCTTGAGAAAACAGCCGACATTTCTTGACGCAACCACTGCGCTCCCTGCGCGCGAAATGTCGGCCCTGTACCTGAAAGGCAATATTACAAAAGGCAGCCCTCGTCCTCTGAATATTAGTTAACTTTATTGTAATTATCATTATTGCTTGTTAAACTCGCTATCGATCTTTGAAATATAAGAAATACTTTCGTACAACGGATCAAGATTACAACATAGCTTTGTCATTATATTTTTTTTATAAGATCCTTAGCTTCAGGGGCTTCAGCAACCACGACGACGAAAATGTCAAAAAAACAATTGTTTGAGCAAAACAACAGCTCTACACGTGCGTCTTATGATCTGAGTAGATACTCTTGACAATCTTTTCAAATTGCGCCAATCTTCATGTTTGATGAGGGAATGTTCTTTTTTTATTTCAAAATTTGCACGTACTAAAATTCAATTAAGAGTAATCAATATAATTGCATCTACTTTTGACAGCTAACTTGTTTTATGGGGAGAACTTGGAGAGGCGTAAACCTAGTTTAGTCTTCTTGGCGCCTTTTTAAGACAAAAGGAAAGAAGAAATTAAGTTAAGGACCGTCAATACATATATGATGGGCAAGAGAAGGAGTGTTTTCCTGCGCGTTAATAGACCTCTTTAGGTTGTATGTTTTCTTTTCTCTATAAGGTCGCAGGGGAATTTGCCCCTTTGTCTTTTCATAAATTTATGCGTACATATGCACTGGAATAAGACGAAATATGATTGAAACAGAGTCTCTAGAGCATTATTACATGACCTACACCGGAAAAACAAAACATGCCGGCTAAAAAGATCTATTTATCCTTTACATTCTCCTTCAAAAGCATACCAAGGGAGCTACAAACCCTGAAGTTCTTTTTGGAAGAATACAACGGAAAAAGAAAACTGTCATGAACTGTAAGAAAGATCCTGGGAACAGGGGCGGTTTTCTGTTATATTACTAAAGTTTGAGTCTCTTTAAGAATTAAAGCAAAGTAGTGGTTTGATTAACAACTGAGGCTTAAAATGTTTGTGGCAACAACAACAGAAACCACGCCATTAAGCCCTTCAAGTGTCCATTTAATAAACCATATGTGTTCTGTCCGTGCTACGTGGTTCTTAATCCGATTCTAGTCGAGTACTCAGCGCACATTCTTTAAATAACTGCAGTCCCTTGACCCTAAGAGTTGAGTTGAAACTTACACTGCATTTAGTATAAGATTAAACTGAAAGCCATATTTTAAAAGGGCTTAATAAAGCTTCCATCGCGACAAACATAGTATTTTTTTAGCAGGGGCTCAGAATTTTTCATATGCGTTCATAAGCGGACAGTAGCCGAAGTCCCAAAATTTATTTCCCTTATTTGCTTTAAATGAAACCTTTATTAAGCGGACACCTCTATTAAGCGGACGCGGACACCTAAAAAGAACCTAAAATGGTCATTTCTATTGTTACCAACCTGTATTAAACGGACACTTGTAATCAATTGCCACCACCCAACATGCCAGACACCGGAAATGCGAAGATTGCCTCGAATTGCCACCCACAAATTTTTCTATTTTTACAGTAAAAACGTGACTTGACTTAGTTTCACAGTACAGTATTGCTTTCTATTTCGTTTTGTTTGTGTAGAGCTTGTTTCACTCATCTGATTTCTTCAAATTTGAGTTGCAATCTATGTTTATGGTCAGTTATGATCAACTGGTCCACTTTGATAAAGAAATTAATGCAAACGTATATTGTCAAAATCTCTGCGAGTATTCTTAACCTTCCCACTGTTCATTTAAATGGCATTTGACACCTCATATGGCGCTATCTGTCGAAACCTGTATTAGGCGGACACCCTGTATTAAGCGGACGCTACAGCATTCCCCGAGGGTGTCCGCTTAATACAGGTTTCACTGTATATAAGATCGACTGTGGATGTGTGCGAGACTACTCTTAAAAGGTGTTGCCTTTACAGCTTAGTTGCTCTGACGGTTAGAGTTTAAAAGGAAAAATGAAGGAAGTGGAGCGATCGCGGGACAAATGGAAGAGCTCCGTGAAGCGTGCGACGTTTCAACAAGAGAAAGGACTGAGGTTTTGGACCAAGCAGTATGAGTATTCGATACCTGCCAACTTTTTTAAATTTATATATAGGCGTGACATTTTTATCCTGAGAGTGCCAGGATTTTTGGTGGGGTTACGATAGTATCCGAAGATCTCCGAAGACTTCCGAAGACGTTCCGAAGATACTCTGAAGAGTTCCGTCTAACACAAACACGGGATCACGAAGGAACACGACCTCGTCTCCAGTGACTTTCCCTACTAAAAATATAGAATTTGGAGAAAGTTGATCATTCACATGGACTTTTCTTTTCACAAATTGGTTCCGGTGTCTTTAAATAATTAATATATTTTTCAAAATGAGACAGTCAATGCTGTGATGGCTCAAACATTTTTTATTACCAGGCGTGACAAATTGGAACATAGACGTGAGTAGGCGTGAGATCGAAGTTTCCGATCCGCAGGCGTGACAGTCACGCCTTAGGGCTTAGGGTATAGTATTCTCGTCATTACATACTAGGTATCCAAATGTTACGTATAGCAGTTCATATTTTTTGTAGACAAAACAGGTTAAAAATTGCTTGAAGATTATTAGCCTGAAATTGGCAATAAACCGTATCTAAATGTGCTTAATAGTCAGCATTAGAGCGTATTTAGACTTTCAAGATTTGGTTGTGGTGGTGGTGGGGGTGGGGGGGGGGGGGGGGTGTAGTCTAGGCCCTAAACAACAGCTAACAGTCCAGAGGGTCTCAATGGGGTTAACCGATAGGCGTAAAACGGCCAAAAATTTAGTCGCTAGCCGTAAAAATTGGAAAATTTTAACCGTTAGCCGTAAATAAAGGTAAAAAGAGTTAACCGTAAAAGAAACTTTTCCCTAGATTTCCTCACTCATGGTTGCGTTTTTTATTTCCCGGCTAGTGTGACTCCATACGCACGTTAGGCGAAGCGCCTTTTAGGTGCTGACCAAGACCTAGGCTCCATTTTTGCCGCTCTCTCGGGGAACTAATTTTTTCCATAGCGAAAACGTGGCTTCTTGATGGGGATTAATATTTGCGATTTTCAGGAGGTCGAGCCCTTGAAACACTAGTGAAACAACACGCAGAGATGTCACTGTTTGTAAACTGACGTTGCCGATGAACAACATTTCCCTGTTTTCCTCTGACGCTACGGTAGACATTGCCATGCCCAGTCCCTGTACGGCGTCTTCCCACGCAATCTCGGTCAAGGTATTTTGGTGGCGAACTCGCATGGACCACGTGACCCGAAACGCATTAGCCGCGCGGAATAATGAGACCCACGGACAAGGCAACGGCAGACAGTCGTTCCATACAGTCCTCCGCTATCATTAAAAACACTGGACACGGAAATTTTGTTATAGGTCGTTTTCACGCCAGAGCTAGAAATGGATTATCCGTCTGAGGCTAGCCTCTGTACAGTCTCTCCGATTTTTTCTGAGGGGAGGGGGCGGCTGTACACAGGCTATCTGGAACGGATAATCCCGTCTTCAAACTGTCCGTCGAAATTGACGGATAAAGTCAGGCGGATTGTTCACTTGAAATTAAAACTATTCCATTTTCGAATTAAGAAGTATTACCTATCTGACGCGAATCATAAAACGGATAACCCGTCTCACACCGTCTCTAGTGTGAAAACGGCCATTTCTGTTATAATGAATGTCGCGTCCTGGCCTTGAGTTGGGCGTTTGCGTGTCTGCTTTTTCTTTTTCACAAAGATTATTTTTAAATTGACTATTGACATTTCTATGTGTAAAATTATATTAGAAGAGAAATACTTTATAAAAAGTATGATCTATCAAATGTTAAAATTTTTCAAAAGAAGAGGTTGTTTCATTCCGAGATGATCCAAAGACGTTTATTTTGATTTAAAGATACAAAAAATACAGGTTGATTAATATTTACCTTTTTGAAACAAAAGAAGTTAATTTTTAACTTTTTTGTTAACCGTAACTGAAAAAAATTAACCGATAGCCGTAAAAGAGCCAAAATTTTAGCCGATAACCGTAAAAGCCACCACCCCATTGAGACCCTCAGTCCAGTATGCCACTAGCCTGCGTGGCAGGTGTTAAAAGGAGAAGGGGTAATTTGAGCGCGCGAGAGCGCGTGGGGTGCCCTAATTCCGTTCCCCTTCCCCTTCGAACCCCTGCCACGCAGGCTAGTATGCCACTAACACTGCTAACCTTCGTTCCCTCACACTTTCAAATTCGTTCCTACGGGCCTGTAAAGAACTGAGCAAAGAAGAGCTGTGTTCTAACCTTGAGAAGATTAGAACATTTTCAAAGATATCCGGCCGGGACCTCGGTTCCTGATCAGTAATTTCGAATTCAGTTAAAAGTTATAGCGGAGCTCCACGCGCAGAGCCCCATAGCTAAGGAAATCTACCCATCCCAGAAAATTTAGTAATCACGTGACCGTACCGTCCGTCCGCACCACAGGCAAACCAATGTTTACTCTAGCTAGTTTGGGAGCCCAGGAGAAAACTAATTGCTCATCAATGTTGTGATCAATTGACAGCTGTCAAAACAGGGTATCCGCTGACCAGTATCACATGATTGTACCGTGGTCTCAAGGGTCGACCCATCGAGGTCGAGTATTTTTTGAAGTTATCCGCTAACAAATTACCAGTTTCAAATGATCGCAGGCTCAAGTTTATTTTTTCCAATGATTCATATGAAATCTGTTGTGTTTATGTCATTATGGCCCCGCACTATTAAGATTTTGATTTCAAACTGACCTCGGACGCGAAAATTTAGCCAGTTTTTTTAAAAATACAGGCGGGAAAGACCTTTTCTTACCATGGTCACGCGTTGGTCACGCTCAGGGGCACGCTCTACATCCAATTTTTATGCTCTGATTGGTCAAAAATTGACAGGTGAGTTCATGAGGAAAATTTATGCAGCATCCTTTGACAGCCAAGCTGACAGAGTTTTGCGTCAACTTGTGATGTTTTTAACTGCCTTTTTCGACTGGATGTACAAAATAAAATACAGCTGCTATTAAGAGTCGTCTGTTATTCATGGTTGGTTTGTTTATTCGGTTTTTGGTTGAGAAAAGCGTCGCTTGTCAAAATTCGGTAATCCGATTTCGGATGCCATCGTTTTCGTTTTTCACCTTGCTTAATGCGTAAGAGGGTTTAAAAGTCTCAAGCAACTGTGGCCTTCCTTGATAGCTTTCAGGAACTGAATCTCGGATGGTAAGCCTGAGTAATTATTGTATTTGATGTTTGTTTTTGTTATATCTACTTTCATGAAGTCGAGCACAGTTTATGTGGCAAGTTTATGCACGCTTTGATTTGAGTCAATGATCTGACCTAGTGTCAGGTTTGCTATAAGCTTACAGAACTTTAAATGGCCTTCAGATATATTTTCTCACGGCAAATAGAAAGAAAACGTTCCGAAGAATATTTACAGGGGCACCCAACGGCAATTTTCGGAAAATATCTGTTCGGAAGACGATTTGAGATCTAGAATTTTCGGAACATTTATTGTAAAATTTCTTGCTTGCCTGCCTCTCCTAGGATTTTCGAACATCTACAAAATGGTATAATTACCCATTTTTAACGGATTTTTACCCTTAAAAAGGCCACCTAGAATTTTCGGGAGCCTTTTCCTGGCTGAAATTTTCGAAAAGGTAAGTTTTGATCTCTATAATTTTCGGATCACTAGACTTTCAGCTAGGAAATCCGAACAGATGAAAAGTTTTTAGGGGATAAAAATATGCCTATATATACCGTTTAAATACCAAAATACGTTCAACAATGCTTTGTTAAGTTGTTTTGAACTATATCCTCGTTGGGTGCCCCTGTATTTAGTTATAAATTTGGCTGTAGAAAGAAACCTTTGACCGATTTTCTTGTTTCGAGGAGTTCATCTTTGAAAAAAGCAAACACCGGGAGGCCGGCTTGAAGTAAAACAGAATTAACTTAAGCTAAAAGACTCAGGATTTTTAGAGACACTTTAATAGATAATACCTGTCTTTGAGAATGAAAATTGTTGTCTCTGTAAATGTTTCACCGAATTATGTTTCTTTTATTGATTGTTAGTAGTGTCTCTTGTAATTTTAATCATTTGTACGTGCCGTTTGTTTTCATCGTTCATGAACATCGCTTGCAGGAGTACTCAAAAATGTCGCGCGTATCAAACGCTTTGTAAGATTACACATCGTTACATAATTCGTTATTATGTTGAAGCGTAACTCTATTAAAGTTCATTCAAACACTCGACCACACTGACAGCTCGCACTAGAAATGAGAACCGGCTGGCCGTATGGGTGATTTTGGAAATTTTTGAACGGTTTCGCTAAAAGCCCACGATCTATCGTCCTGAATATTGACTAAGTGCAATTTGTCTTGAAAAATTGTGAAATGCCGCATTCTGTCCGAGGTCTGTATGATAAATAGTACTGAAAGGTTGGTTTACACACCCCCAGATTTGTTGGCAAGAATTTGTAAAGTAAACCTATCGAACGCAAAAAAATTCGGCCTGATTTGTTTTCCAAGAATTTGTTTTCGAGGCCTAATCTACTGTGATCAAGAGCCATTATGGCTCTTGAATGCGATCGAAGATGGTTGCTATTTTTTAGGTGTACATATAAGGCTATCAACTCGATGTAGGAAATAACTTAGCCTTTCCCTCAAAAGTCACATGAATGTGCCCTTAACGTAACCGATTTGTGGATCACAAGTTTATTGTTTGATTTAAATTATAAATTTATTAATGGGAGCTTCGCTTTTAGCCCTGGCTAAATCTATGTATTATTTAAAGACAATATATCATCAGTCAGGTTATAATTTGTCGACTATTATATTTGAATATGATTAGCAAAAACTGACAATAAAATTGTGTTCGTAATATCGTAGACAAGAGTATCGAGTAATACATTTACTCATACACGTAAACATGTTTATTAAGAGTCAGTATGTTCTTTTATCTTTAATTATTTAACCAGAAGTTGTTTTTGACTGCGCACGTAGTGAAGCTGAACACACTCTTCGACGGAATCACGTTCATTCGCATGACTAACTATCTAACATTACATGTTATATGGGTTGTTTATTAGTAAAAAAATCAGGTTCAGGCTTATTAGTTATACAGTACAGTATTACAAGTCTTTAAAAAACAAACAAACAAACAAACAAACGTCATGTTACACAACAGTTGCTAAAAAGCAAAACAGGCATGACCTCTCTCTTTTTTTGCACGCCCCCCATGCACTTCGTTTAGCTTTGCTGTTAGTTTTACGGCAATTTTGTGCCGAGAGATGAATTTCAATTCCTGCAGTGCAATGCTGATTTTTTCCCCTTTTCGCCATGGCTTCTTTTCGAACCTCATCTGAAACAGCGTCTCCCCAAGTCCCCGGCAGGCTCGCACGCAACTCTTCCTCTACTTTCGCCATGTCTTCGCACGGAACACTTTTCTGGAATCGAACTATCTTTTGCAACTTTTCGCCTTCTTCAACATCCACTCTCTGAGTAAGTGTTGTCTTCTTGAAGCCTCTTTCCGTCAGATTCGCGCTAGTTAAGTTTTGCTCTACCTCCTTTTTGCTTGCAGTGAATCGCCTGTCAAAGACTCGTATTTCTACCTCCCGTTGAGGTTGACCGTCTTGCAAACCTGCAAAAAAGCAACTCAGTCTTTATTTTTAACTGCGACCGAATGCGGAAGTTTAATACTAAGAAAGACGTGCACACGATGACCCAGATCAAGCGCTATTGTATACAATAACGCTTAATTTGGGTCATCGTGTCATTGGCTTATGCGTTCTTAAGATATTATATTAAAGTGGACTTCCGATAACTTCTAACTCGAACCTTCAAGGGAAATCGAAAAAGGTTAAAGTTATCGGGAGTTCGGACCAAACAACCGAAAATAAGGGGAAAACACTTTTACCTTACCGTGAACGTTTTAATTGAATTAAATTGTACAAATGTCAAGTGAAAATGGAACGAAACTTCCATATTATTCCAGAAGGTAACGTAACAAAATTTTAAAAGTTGAGC
>NC_133202.1:1365000-1385000 GCF_958299795.1 Porites lutea | reverse complement strand
CCTTACGCATAAAATTTTCAGAATTTTACCTGTGTTTTCACAATTCTTGTGAAATTTGACATTCATTTCTCGGACTCCCATGAGGAATTTTCTTTGGTGTTATTACAGATGACTAATTACATCTTTTAAAAGGCCTTGAAAAATGTAAAAAAGAATGCAACATTCTTTATGTCACTCTGTCTGGTACAAGGTTTTTTCCTTTGAGGATTAAATTCACTCAATTTCCTGGTGGATTCCGTCTTAAATTTAAAACAAAAGTATCACTTCAAAAGGTTTACATTTACATTCCCGGAAAATCAGCCTCGCTCAATACAGGCGTCCCAAGCTTACGTTAAGAGTGTGGAATGCAGTCGGTGTCGCGTTACAAACGTTGAGACGTTGTATGAGAAATAAAATACCTGTCAGTATACAAAAACACGGACTGCGGACTGGGTATAAAACATGGACTAGGTACAAAATGCGAACTACAGACTACGTTGGTAAAAACTCTGCTTATTGGTTCTTAGAAAGGTAAAATAAGATCAAAAGATCCCTAAAAATCAAAGCACGTGAGTTTAAGTTACAAATACTCCTAGAAATTCTTGGTGAAGTTGTGCCGCCAGTCTCCAAATCCTGAGCCTGACAAAAATGCTATTTTCTACGCCCATTTTTACGCCTGGTTTCGGTCTCTAACATCCCTTGCAAGGGACACAGAGGCGATGTACATGTCGACATAGGAGTAAATCATGCCATCATCGCTTAGAAAAAATAACTTTGAATGATATATTTCGGTTATTATTCACGTATAGCAGACGCATTTCCGGTCGTTGCCTCTCTCCCGACCGGAAATGCGTTTGCTGTTCGCAGGCTACGTATAGGTGAGTAACCCCTCCCCCCTAAATACAGCTTTTTTGCATCGCGGAACTGGCCCTAAATTGACCTTCTCGTCTGGGTCTTATTTCCCCATATCCTCAAGAATTGTGGCATCTATAAGAATTTTACTCTCACCAACACTAATACCTGATACTACTTTTTTTTAATTCGACCGGGTGCCTTTCAGTTTCATATCTTCTATTGCTGGTTTTCAGTGTCACGCCATTAAAAATAGATCAAAATCAAAATCAAAACCGTTCAATAGATAAAGTCCAGAACCTGGGAAATGAAAGGAGGTACATATACAAAGACCCTCGCCAAGATTCAGGTCAGAGGAATTTTTCGTATACGAGATATCGGAAGAAATGTTTTACCCAAATTTATAGAGATTTGTATGGAGACGCCATGTTGGTGATCATCTGGATGAGCTCCAACATGGCGGACGGAAACCAACAGAAACATCTGTTACCGGGTTTTGCTACAAAAGCGAGAATTTATTCTTCGAGAAACTCATAAACATTAAGTAATACTTTTTCTAATACATGAACTGTTTAGATAGCAATATTTCCTGAAATAAGTCATTTTTTTAACCGACATGACAACTCTCTTGACCGTCATGTAAATGTCGCGTCAAGCAAAAGCTTAGAAATTCAAGCGTACTCTATCACAAAACCAAGAACCCTTTTGAATCGAAAATTTGTATGAAAATTAGTTTTCACCTGCTCTAATGCATCGTGAAAGTAAAAGCTCTGTAGGATCGATAGTTTTTCAGTTTGAGTTTTAGTGACGTCATGTGAAAACCAACAATTGGCAGGGGCACCCAACGTCAATTTCCGGAAAATATCTTTTTGGAACTATTTGAGATCTAGAATTTTCGGATCATTTGCTGTAAAATTTCTTGCTTGCCTGGCTCTCCTAGGATTTTCGAACATCTAAAAAATGGCATAATTGCCCATTTTCAACGGATTCTTACCCTAAAAAGGTCACCTAGAATTTTCGGGAGCCTTTTTTCTGGCTGAAATTTTCGAAAAGGTAAGTTTTGATCCCTATAATTTTCCAATCCCTATACTTTCAGCTAGGAAATCCCCACAGATGAAAAATTTTTAGGGGATACAAATATCGCCTTTATCTACCGTTTAAATACTAAAAAACGTTTAACAATGCTCTGTTTAAGTGGTTTTGAACTATATCCTCGTTAGGTGCCACTGTATTGGTTTAAAACAAAAAATCGAATTCTCTTCTAACTCCTCCTTTTTATAAAAATTCCGCAGAATTTCATTTTCAGTTGCCTCGAGTATCGGCATAACCTTCCTTGCCCGTGCAGTATGCTTTCCTTCTCCTCGTTGACGCTGGGGAGAATATACTGTTTGACCAACCAAAGGAAAGTTTGTGTAATAGGACGCTCAAGTTTCGTCTCACGTTTCTAATGTTATTAACAATTTACTATTAACTCTCCTTTTTAAAATGAAACCCGAGATCACCTCCCAAGGAGATCGAGAGTTAATGGTTAACATGACAATATTAGAAACGTGAGACGAAACTTGAGTGAGCGTCTTATTTACGACGCGCCAAACAAGCAAACACATTTTGCTACCAGCGACATGAGCAATGTTAACCGTCTCTGATCCGATTCAAATCCCTTTCAAGACGACTCATAAAGACACAGGAACACAGGTAAATACATCTTATTATTTTATTAGTTAATACAGCGTCAATACATCTAATTATTCTATTAGCTAATACAGCGTTCGGGTTCTTTGTACCCAGTCCGTGTTTCTGAATGATACTCAGTCCGTAGTTTCCGCGCCGCAGTTTATGCCTAGTCCGTGTTTTACACCCGGGTTTACATCCAGTCCGCAGTCTTCGTTTTACACTGACCAAATAAAATAGCGAGGACTGCGAACGCTAAATATCATTGTATTTTACCTTTTCGCCTGTAAAATTAATAAAGGAGACTTACCTTTGAATTATTCCTGTTTTTTGGTGTGAATTCATTATTTTAGTCGTTGTTTTGACTGTTATTGTTTAGCATGCATAACAGGCGCTTTGGGACCTGGCCTGGGACCATGCAGAGGCCTACTCTGGGACCTAAAGTCGCCTAAAGTCGCCCAAAGTCGCCTTAAGTCACTAAATCATTCAAATCTTAACGAGGTTCAAATTGTCTTGTAGTTATTACTTTTTTAGTTTTCTATTTCCAGAATGCATGATTTCTCATAAAGTGTATAATAACCCGTGTTCAATAATATTAGCCACAGACCCACCCCACCCCCCACAAAAAAACTCCCACGGTGACTTAAGACCCATTAATTTCTTCTCCAGCCCTCTAATTTATACATTTAATTACTTTACACAATTTACTACACGTAATAATTAGTCGTAAGCAATGAAAGAATAATCATTCCTGTATTGTTTATGCAAAAATGACAACATATAGTACACAACTTTATCCAGTCACTTGTACAGGTATTTTATTAATTTCATCCGGGAGGTTTGTCTCATATTTCTCAGTAAAAATATTGTTTAAAAAGGCATTCAAAGGTTCAAGTTCTAGCTAAACTACATTAAACAGTGTGCAAAGAGAGTAGACAGAGTAGTGTCCAGGCAATAGCCCTGGGGTACTGGATTTTATGATTGGGCTAGTGAACTGCGTTTTTAACTTGCCTGGCTGGCAAGTAAAGTTTTTTTAGGGAATTCAGATTACAGAAGAACTGTAATCAGTCCCATTCATAAAAAAAATTGGGGTTAGTCAAAATGGCTTTCAGGCTAGTGTATGCTAGGCAAGCTGTAAAGCCGACTTTCTTTGCACCCTGAACAAAATATAGTTAAAACTCTTTTCTACTGCTTTGTGAGAGTCCAACACTGAAAGACATTTCAAGTAACTAAGTTCAATACAGGTAGGTTGAAGGGAGAGAAAAAAACAATTATTGCCGCCACAACATTAATCTAAATTTTCTGGTAGTTAATACAAGTCTAAAGGTCAATCGAAAAAAGTGTCCATGTAAATTACCGACCCAGATTTTAAGAGCAACTAATGATAAGTTTTTTCTCCGGCACACAACCTGTGATCTGTATTTACCGTCGAATTATATCCATCTATCATTGACAGAAACACAATCACTTTTATAAACTTGAACACTTAGCTTAGCTTGTACAGTCGTCTCTTTAGGTCTTCCCTTCCAGACAGAAATTCAAGCTTTGTACATCGAAGGTGCGTAATACTGCTCTTTGTTTATGTTGTCGTGATTGCTCCCTGCCAAACGATTTGATGTAATCGATCATTATTGATGAAGAACGTAGAAAAGCGAAATAATACTGTTCTTTCCTCCACGTTATGGCCGCCCAGAAAGTAGTGTGTTTTGATCACGTGACTAACTGGTCTGTAGGCGGGGAGAGGGCGGGACCGAGAAACCATGGAAATTAGCTTGCGACTGCAGTGGAATTCTGGGAGAAGCAAAATGGCGGATAGAATGTTGTACCTCGCGTTTTCGTATAAAGATCTCCTTTTAAATGGAAATTTCTGACATAATAATGGAAACGTTTACACTTGGTACTGCCATCGGTTTAAACATGACGCATAATGCTTCCTTTTGTGCTGAGAGCGTAAACGCTGCCGCGTGGAACAGACCGAGAGAGGTTGGTTGAAGCTAAGCTTAGTTGTTTACGTTTCTGCTGGTGCATAAATTGCACTCATGAAATCAACCCGACTGGAAAGTTTCCAGAGAGACCATGCAGTGCTAGACTTTCAGAAAAAAATCTTGGGGCCAACTGGCCCCCAAGTTTTCATTTTTGGTCGCCAGAACAAGTTTTCTAGTCGCCAAAAATTATATTTAAGAACTAATGGGATAAAATAGACTTAACATCTTTAACTTAGCCTTAACAGAAAATGAATGGTTTAGACTTCCTTTGAACTTTCTTTCGAATGGTTTTCGCTGACGCTCGATTACCAGTCGGTGTTCTGTAAAATGAATCCGCACTCAAGCGTAAATCTCCTCAAACAGGTATTCAAGCTTAAGGTTCAGGAAATGGCATACACATTAAAAAAACAAAATTTAGGAATCACAAAAAAACTTATTTGGGTTATGAAAGAACAAAATCTGCAAAATTTGTTTTGCGTCTCATGTATTTGCATGTTCAGAACTGAACATCGGTGAAACTTCATCTATTGCGCGGTTGCCTAACACGTGATCAAAAGTCTCCAGAAAGAGGAAACGTTGCTAATGTTTTCGGGCAAAGAAGTTGATTTCGCGAGAAGTCTGTTAGACAAACAGCATGACTTCAACTTTACTTCATTAGAAGTCAATAAAATACGGCAGAGCTTTTATTTGCGTCGTCAAGCTCAACAGAAATTTGCGTAAAGTTGTTTACAAGAATTGCGAAGCTCGAGAAGTAAGCGCCGTTCGCTCTCGATTAGCTTCGATTAGCTTGAGCTTTTATCAGACTAATCTGCTATCGAATCCGCAATCGAGATACATGTTCGACATAAAGAAATTGTTTTAAATATCGATGCGCTAAAAGTCATTCCCGGAGAAACACGGGACGATCTTTTAAGAATTGCGATCGATTTGTCCGAAAGTCGATAAGTCTTCCGTCGAATTCATTCATTTCACAATCCTCGTTCAAGTAAACGTAGATTAGAGTGTTGGAAGAAGTCGTTAAAGCCTTTAGACAAATCGTTAAAACGTTTAGACCAACCGTTAGAGCGTTTGGGAAAAACGTTAGAGCGTTAGAAAAACCGTTAGCTATCCGTTGGTTGTGTAAAGGATAACAAATTATCATTAGTGTACGTTTATCCAAAGAAGAAAGTCACCTATCTTGGGGGCCAGGTTGGCGACCAGGCGTGAAAATTTAGTTGCCACTGAGTAAAAGCTGGTCGCATTGGCGACCCCACGGGTCGCAACGTCGAGCCCTGCCATGGATAGGAGAGTACGGTTCACTAGCGAAGCAAGTATTTGGAAGTGTTTTGTTTGACTGAGACAGGAAAGGAGCAATATATATACGGCGAGAACTGCAGACTTTTTGTTTTGAATTCAATTGGAAAAACATCCTCTTAGCCAAGCGTGTGGGGACAAACATTGGCAGAGCAACTGCCAAGACATACAGTGGGGATACTGGGGATCGTCATTTCCATAATGTGCGATATCGATGAGTGATTTTAGATGTTTTAAATTAATTACTTAAATGTTTGTTGTCAAATTATGAAAAAAAGACACTTCAATATAAAGTTTTTGCTACAAACCAGCTCACAGTATGTTACAGAGATGTATTGAAATACTCTACTTTTATGGTTTTATTTTTTGGAAAAAAAAATGCAGGAACCATTGATTTTTTGTCCCTTATATTATGAAATAGTGCATTTAAAGACCAAGAGAAAATTTACCCTTTTGGTTGCTTCTAACTCAGATTTTGTCTCTGCTAATGTAATACTAAACCAACACCCTTGATATTAGCCTGTGCCACAGATGGAACTAAACTCTGGGTTAAGTCCATCTGCAAAACAGTGGCAAAATCCTAGTTCTGGGCCCCCTGTGTGTGTATCAGGATTAGAGAACATGCCAGGACTGGACTGTTAAAAATGCCATTGTCCATTTGCCAATCATGTTGAAGGGGAACTCAAAATGCTGGTAATTCATTTAGTGCATCAGGACCCAGAACAAGGATATTAGAGCTGCTTCATGAATGTTACTAACCACGGTTAGAATACACCTGCAACACAAGCTACCTTGATATTTAATGTTCAAAATATTAGGTAGCTGAGATTGTTGAAAATTTGGAAGACTAATGTAGATGTCTTCAAGACTGAATTAACTTATGCTACAACATTGTGTCCCTAGAGAGGTAGTGTTATCAGATTTTGATTTTGTTTATGTTGTAGTTCATTTTTATTTCAGTTAATTTTTATTTTTCCATCGTTTCTGGGTATGGTTATGTATGCTAATGAATTTAAAACAAAGGGAAACCAAAAATTAACTGAAATTAAAAATTAACTGCAACATATTGACACTAACATGTAACTCTCCTAAATGTCACCTTTTTCTCCTTAAGTCGTCTAAAGTCGCCTTAAATCGCCTAAAGTCGCCTTAAATCGCCTTAAGTCGCGCAACATTTTGACCAAATTTTCCTAAAGTCGCCTTAAATCGCCTTAAGTCGCCTAAAATTACGGCGACTTAAGATCCCAGAGTAGGCCTATGCAGGCTGCGCAGTGGGGAAAAAGGGAAAAATTTCGGCGAGCGAAGAGAGCCCAGCGGTGGCCTGGGGAGGGGGAAAGGGCGGCGGAGCCTCCGCCACCCTTTCCCCCCCTCAGACTACCTCTCGGCTCGCTTCGCTCGCCGACTTTTTTTTCTTTTTGCCCCAATGCGCAGCCTGGTCCCAGGCTATTTGGGACCAGGCTCTGCAGTGGAGGAAAAAGACAAAGAACGGGGTCGAATCACAGGTAGCCCAAGCTCGAAATATGAGCATCGGCGAGGCATCGGCATTGTTATAAGGAATGCGAGTAGAGAAGGTCCCGACCGCCTGCTGTTTTTCTGTGCAGCCTTTATTTTGCATTAGCTCGTATTATGATGGGAGTTATACGAGTCACAAAATAACAGCCAAAAAAAAAAACGACTGAATCGATAAATTCACCCCACAAAATACAGTTATACTTCAATGATAAGTCTCCTTTATTTATTCTATAGACGAAAAGGTAAAATATAATGATATTTTGAGTTTGCAGGCCTTGTTTCTCATACAACGTGTCAACGGTCGCCTGTAACTGAGTTTGGGACGCCTGTGATTAAAAAAAGGAGGAAAGAAAAAGAAAACAAAACCAAATGGGATCGCGAAAAAGTATGGTTTCGGGATGCACTTAAATTTCTATGAAGTCCCATGACTCGGGTTGTATGTGTCGTAAAGAAAAACGGCTTTCAATGTTTTACTCCCCTTTTTAATACTGAAAGCTCTTTTAGATGATATACGACTGACTTTGAAATTTAAAATTTCATTAAACCCATTTCGGTCAGCTGTTGCATGTGACTTTTAATTAATGATTGACATTTTGCGTCAAAGAAAAACGTAAAATTATTTGGTCAACAATCGTCGTCTACCTGGCGAGTTTGGTCAATATTAAGTGAAAAGAAATGTAAAAGATAAGTAAAATCAGCCTTAAAGAGGCTGTGTCACGGCAGTCCGGTTCATTTTGTTTAATTTTGCCAATTACTCGCCCTCAATCGCTGTGGAACTTAAAGTAAGTAAACAAATTACAGATAAATGACAAAATCAGAGGTCGGAGACAAACAAATATGTATCCTGAGCATTGTTTTTGAAGTTGCAAGTAGCAGGAATCAACTTTGAAAAACTGTTAGGCTGAACAGTTTTCAAAAACCCTAATTTCAATCCGTTTCAATCTTCTTCAGTTTTGCCCATCCATGGCATCTGTTGTTTCTGTTGTGTTATTTTAACCTTCCTTTAAAGTTTTAAGCGGTTATTTTTATGTTTCTCTTAATTTAACGGGCATTTTGTAATTTCCTAATTTGGCTGAATTTCTTGACACAGCTCCTTTAATAGCAACTGTGAAGGGTTGTTTGGCCCCACCGAGAATGTCTCAAGAGACTCTCAATTAACATTTGTTAGTGGCCGGCCGATGCAGAAAAAAGAGCCGCATCTAAGCATCGTTGTGCGTTGCTTACTTCCTAGTTCCGAAAATTTTCACCCCGTGGTCCAGCAATGCGGTTAATGGGTTTCTGATGGGTCAAATGAGTGATGGATGCGAGCGAATTGACGAAGACAGGGGCGCCTAACGTCAATTCTCGTAAGATATCTGTGCGGAAGACGATTTGAGATCTACAATTTTCTGAACTTTTGTTGTAAAATTTATTGCTTGCCTGCCTCTCCTAGGCTTTTCGAACGTCTAAAAAATGGTACAATTGCCCATTTTGAACGGATTTTTACCCCAAAGAGGTCACCTAGAATTTTCGGGTGCCTTTTTTCTGGCTAAAATTTTCGAAAAAGTAAGTTTTCATCCCTATAATTTTCGGATGACTACCTGATTTTCAGTTAGGAAATCCGAACAGATGAAATATTTTTAGGGGATAAAAATTTGCCCATATCTACCGTTTAAATACTAAAATACTTCAACAATGCTATGTTTAAGTGGTTTTGAGCTATATTCTCGATGGGGCGAGCCAACTATTCAACAGGAGTACCCAGGGTAGCAGTTGGGTAGGCGGGTGACACTTCTTTCCGAGTAGAACTGTCATTCAATCAGTTCTAAAAGCGTCATTGGTGAGGTAAACTGAGGGATTTTGTACGCATTCAATCGCACTTCAAGCGAAAATACACTAAACTATTCATTGACTTGCGCAGGTTGTTTTAAAGAATTTGCTCATTTTAAGTGTGTGTGCATTTCTCAATTCAAACTTTCGGGAAGAGGCAAATTTTGCCTTTGCTTAAAAAGCATAGTTTACAAATTGCAAGAGTTGTGAATCCCTTCAGACTTCTTTTTTATATTTTGTTGGCTTTTTTTACTTGATCGTGTACAGTGTTTAATAACATATTAATCATTTTGAGGTCACGCTAATGTTTCGCACATTTTCAAAAGTGGAAAAGCTAGCTAACGGCTAGTCTGCTACACAGCCGTTTTTAGTGTCGTCACGCAACATCAAAAACGTACTATTGTTTAGTCACAATTTGTGAATACCGGAACAACCAGAGAGAGTTAGGCTTCCAACATAGACTACAGCAGCGTTTTATTTACTTTTTTTTTCTTCATCCTTATCTTTCAGGAGTACCCATCGAGAATATAGTTCAAAACCACTTAAACATAGCATTGTTGAACGTATTTTAGTATTTAAACGGTAGATATAGGCATATTTTTATCCCTTAATCCTGTTCTTATTTCCCAGTTGAAAGTCTAGTGATCCGAAAATTATAGGGATCAAAACTTACCTTTTCGAAAATTTCATCCAGAAAAAAACTCCCGAAAACTCTAGGTGACCTTTTTAGGGTAAGAATCCGTTTAAAATGGGCAATTACACCATTTTTCAGATGTTCGAAAATCCTAGGAGAGGCAGGCAAGCAAGAAATTTGCAACAAATGTTCCGAAAATTCTAGTAGATCTCAAATCGTTTTCTGAACAGATATTTTCCGAAAATTGACGTTGGGTGCCCCTGATCTTTTGCCGCTGTCACACAAGTATTCCCTACTTACTGTCCTCACGATGAGATCGAAAACATTCTTCATTCTGGTAAACTGATCAGGAGGTTGTGGAACAAGTTTAAAAGGTGACAATGGTTTTAACACAGTTGTAACACGTGCGTTTTTTAAAATACGCAACTTCTTTTACTGAACATGCAGGATTCCCTTGAATTCGGCCAAATAGGAATGCTATGCTGAAATTTCATAATGTCATTTCTTTTCTTAAGAAACTGGATGAAAAGAAAGAAAAGAAAAAAAAAAGCAAATTCTTTTTTGACGGTACAAGTGTGATAATCTGCTAAGCTCAAACTGAAAACGGACTCTTGAATGCTTTTTGTTGTTGAATTAATGAAAAGGCGGTATACATTCACGAATTCTACTTGATACTGACGCCTATTACATAGTTTCGTCTGGCCACGAGGACGTTTATAATTCGTGTGTCCCAAGTAACTATGCTACAGACCTTTTTTGGCGCTTTTCCTCTCATGTGTGTTAATTCTGATACCCCAGATCAGATGCAGTGTCTGATGAGCCTTTTAAAAAAGCCTTTTTCCTTTTAATTCCTTTGACACTTTACTACTAGTAGACAAAACTGTTTTATCTACAAGCAAAGTTCGATCAGTGATCTGATTTTTGAATGGTGTCTCCTTTCGGATACACAGTGCGTGAGCATGCATTTTTAACAAATTGCTGTCGAAATTACCTTACGTGACAAGAGAAAAATTGAAAAGTGTCCCCGAATAAAAAGTTCGATATATCGGCAGAACACAATAGCTCTCGCGGTACTGAGACAATGTCCTGAGGCGATGGTTATTGAAGCACCAGCTTTTTGGAACAATCAACAAACGTGTTAAGTTTTAACTTAAAAGAAAAATGACTATCTTCCCCCGGCTTCGATGCTCTAGAAAGTCAACAGGAAGAGAATAAACTGTTCCCTTGGTGATTTGGCTGGTCCATAAAACTCTTTTCAAAAATCGATTGCAGTTATTTGGTATGAATAAAGGATATTAGGAACACGTGGGATTTAGATAATATTTAGCCAGCAACAGATATTTATCAATTATTATTCCCTAGTTAGGATATTCAAGCTGATTAGTGCTGATTTTACGAGTAAACATTTGTGGTAATTTATCTACATTGACATGACGATCTATCACTATAAGCCAATACGGCTCTCAAGTCCATTTTGTCGTCCGGTACCAATTCGCAAACAAAAAAATTAAATGAATGGTAAAGTTGAGGTTTAAACTCGAATTTCTTCCGTTGTGGCAAGAGACCGTTTGCCCACGTTTTCTTTTCTAATGTAAATTTAAAAACAATTGGTAAACACAGTCTGTAATGCTTTGATGTGATAAATCTACCACTTCAAAGACCTGATTTATGACCAAATAATTTAATGTATTTGGCCATAAACCGTGGGAATATTTTCGTGCCCGACTTCAAACATATAATATATTACAGCAAATGCAAAACTTCACCCCGGGGGAAGTAAACTGCTTGGAGAGGCAAGCTTTTAAGTCACTGTTAAAATGCATAAATTGACTAATGTTTAATATGCCGACCATCAAGAGCTGCCCAGGGGTCTAAAAAAAATATGCGATATTAGACTTTCGCTTTCAACTTTTAAAAGGCCGTTCATTCTGCGGGAGTCTTAGTAGGCTAAATATGTACTGGCATCGAAACGCGGGACTGCATTAGCAGACTGAGGGCAGCAAAGTAAGAATATTTAACCAATTATTCAAATTAGACTGGCTTTTTAAAAGCATTAAAAACAAGCTATCTTTACAAAGGGATTATGAGGTTAGAAGAATAGAGGACATTTTTCTGTGTCCAGTTCTTCAAAGAGACAGCATTCTAGCCTACATGTTACACGCATACTAAGGGAAAAGTTTACGTTCCGATTAGAGAATGGCGGGAGTCCAACTATCAGTTTATAATGTTTTATAAAATGCAGCTTGGTCACTATACCTGGAAACCAATAGCAAGAAGCCCAGACATGTACTATCACACTGGATGATACAGTTCGGCTATTTGCAGTAACAAACAAGAAGCCTGTGAGCCACTTTGGAGGGAAAAGTGAAGGAGGAAAATGATTGTTGTTTCGGACAACTTTGATTTCGTGATAGACGACCAATATATCACAAGTTTCCATTCTTTTAAAATATAAACCTCGAAAACGTTATCTATTTTATGCTGGACTCAAAATTAAGGAAACTTTTGATTCGGTCAGTACAATAATACCTCAGTGTCAACATTGAATTGTATGAAATCTCTTCAACCCTTTTTTAAAATGCTTGTATTTTTTTAAAAATTATTTTTTCATGTTGAAATGCTTGCCTTTTTTGTTTTCGTTATTTTGTGGTGTTAACAGTGAAAGTGCTAAACGCTCTTTTGTTTTTCTGTGGTTTATAGTTTATGCTCTAATAAGTGACTACACTAATTAAAGCTCGATATATGCTTTTGACGACCCAAACTCGATCATAAATATCAACCGGATTGCACCACGTGTTAAGCGGATAAAAAACAAAACTCCGCCTATCCTATTCATTGCAAAGTTATATGTTCCTGTTATAGTTTCGAGTCGTGCCGCTCTGATACATACGTTAACTGAATGTTTCCGAGTATCTTCTTAGTAACAAAATTCTAATTATCACATGTCAATACTTGTCAATTTATTGTGTACAGTATCGTTATTAGAGTATTATTTTACAGTACGTCATGATTAATACGTATACTCGGAAGGCCCTTCTGTTTATACTAAACTTTGTTTATCACTACACTCATAGTGTTTTCATTAGTTTAAGTTATAGACTTACTCTCTTAAATCCTTGTGTTTATAACATCTGGGTAGCAAAATATACACCGAGTGGTTTTCCTTCCTTCCTCAGAGCCACGCACAGCGGCGGGCGAAGAAATAAAATTATGCAAATTAATGGGGAAAGAGAGGAGAGATTAGGGCGTGCTCTGGATCGGTAACTCAATAGAAAAATAAGAGACTGTTCCAGGTCTAATAGCAAAAATATTATCTCACGATTTTACTTAATAAACCTTGTCATGCATTCAAATCAGAGTCAGTCTGATTTACTTCTAAAGAAATCCTTAAGCACTTGTTTGTTCAAAATTGTTATAAATTGCTTTTACAAAGTAACCTATCAAATGCCATGTTTCCAGTTTAAAGTTATCACTTTTCTCTTTTTTATATTATTTTTTGTTTTGTTTTTCTTTTCCACTTAAAACATTCAAAGGTATGTGTTGTTATTTAGTCTTCTTGATGTAGGACGTTCGTTCTTTTGAGTTTGTTAATGTCTATATCAGCTTGTATGTTTTCAGACCCTGAAACCTCTTGCAATCTCTTAGGTTTTCAGTTAATCGAAATGAAAAGCCGTCAATTAAGTGGAACATTGCGTTAATATAAACAAAGAAATAAATCTGTGAAAAGAGAGGTACAAGACGAATAACGCAGTCCCAGTAATTACATAAAGTATTTAGTTGGTCCCCTCCACTATAACCTTTAAGTGAAAATAGTTATCACAGACGTCAAATCTTGAACACCACCACTAAAAACACTCCTAATCTGTCAATCTCGTAACCTTTTTTTGCATCTTCTTATTAATTCCTTAATCCTTTACGTTGTGTGCGTGACTGATAAGATTTCTTACTAATTATATTGAAGGTATCTAGGGCTTGCCCTAAACAATGCACATGAAAATCAAACAAAGATGCCTGAAAAGTGGCGCACAAATGTAGGTGTCCCATGAATAGCCCTGAAACACGTGCTTTAAAAAAAATGAGAGAGAAGAGAGTAGATTTCACCCTCATCCACCACGCTGAAACACGCAGTAACTATGTTACAGTCTTAAGAATTAGAAAACACAATATCTTGACTCCTTTTCCTTAGTCAAGTCCTTCTGAAGTGGCGCAACTCTAAAATATGTCATTAAAAGTGGCTATCGGGTATAATTTTGTTGCCACGTGTTTTAAAAAACACTGGATCTTCTTGAATCACTTAGGGGATACAAGAACCTTATATTCATAAGTTATTTCGGCTACCCAGCAGCTGGGCAGGGATTAAATGTGAGAGCATTTCTTCAGTTTGGCTCTATCAGGTAGACTACCCTTAAAATTCTACATCCCGTGCAGAATAAAAACAGAGAGCAATTTTTGAGTCATCTACAGTAACCGACTCCATCTAATTGACCGAGATATAAACATGAGCGCCTACGAATAGAAACGAAAAAACGAAAAGAAAGCCAAATGTAAAATGGGTGCCGGTAAAATTGCATTTCAAAGATTATAAAAAAAAGAGAGAGAGAGAGAGAGAGAGAGCCAGTTTGGATTGCAAACGGGTAAACATCAAAAGCATTGGCACAACTATTTTTAAGTTTATTACACTTTTGTACAAAAGTGTAACTTTAATAATCTCGTGTGTACTTGTTATATAGCAAAGACTGTTCTGCGAGTTCTTCTTTTTGCCCATTTTAGTTAGAGTTAGTAATTAAATAAGGCAATGATGTTTGGCTAAATGATGGCTATATTAAGCGTGACCTGGCTCTACAGTGAACGTACAAATCAAAGAAGGTTATCACAAAAGAGATGAACCACAATTTCTAGACAATAATGATGAAGTAGCCATGGCAGTTGTTCGTAATCTCATCGTACCTTGTCGCAATGCGATTGTTAAATTGATCATTTTTACAGAATGGATAAGTGGAGCTTCCCTGGCCAACGGCTATGCTAATCTAGCTTTATGGAGTTCTTTTATATTATTTAAAAAGTGACTTATCAGATACGATGTATGTTGGAAACAAATGGAATTTTGTGTGCGCGCGTGGTAACCACGAGGAATTGGAATTTTTTTTGTTGCTCTTTCTTGTTCTGTGCG
The DNA here is from genome assembly GCF_958299795.1 of Porites lutea. Taxonomy (NCBI): domain Eukaryota; kingdom Metazoa; phylum Cnidaria; class Anthozoa; order Scleractinia; family Poritidae; genus Porites; species Porites lutea. The sequence continues at coordinate 1,370,095 of NC_133202.1, read as the reverse complement.
ATAGCGAAATTTCATGATTAAGTATTTTCTTTTCATTTTTTTTTAAATAGGAAATCTCCTGAACTGGAAATCGTGGAATATTTCGTTTGGGATATTGAGATAAATGTAGTGGTTATTTCCTAGTATATCATCATCAGTCTGATCACTTCTGTGTCTCTGTTCGTCGAAAAAAGGCGAACAATTATCGATATTAATTAATACTGTTGGCATTAGAAACCTGGCTGGCAAAACAACTGCACCTTTACGTTTTTACAAAAGCGATGGCACTAGGCAAGGGGTAAGAAATCTGAAAAGGAATAAAGAAGATTTTAAAAGCTGGACAACCTTTCTTGAAAAAGAGACAGTGCATGGACCTTTATTTCCTCCATAATTGCACATAGCATATACAGTCTTCATTACGATGATACAAGCAGCTGCCGCCCTTTTCGCATCCGGTGTGTAAATAATAAAATCAACGAGAGCAGACTTAAATAAGTTTTAGTATCAGTTAATACGGTAAAAGAATACTTAACATTGTCCGAAATATAAATATTGCTAAATTGAAATAATGCGGCTGAGCCTAGTTTCAATTTCCAAGGTATTTTTAAAAAAGACATGTCTACAGAGAACAAACATGCGGTTTTAAATTTTTAAGTGAGAATTGCTCCGAATAGTTAGACTGTAAATTCTTAAGACTGACATGAATTGTTGGAGTTTTTCGTGGCAATGAGTCTTGATGAATCGAAATTAGAAGCAATGAAATTGAGCTTTAAGTAAAAAGGAAAAGAAATATATACATGTGTATAGTACAAATGGTAAATAATTTCTGCAGTATCTGTGAATAAACTGTCCGGAGATTTTCCAACAAGTTCTCTGTCCATCGTCAGGAAGCTGAGTTCGTTAGTAATCCGTTTTAAGGGGACAGGCTACACGTAACTGTAGAGTTCAGTAAGCCCAAGGTCTCCACAGGAGGTGCGGAATTTGCGAGTACTGTACTTCCTGTCTTTGAAACTGCAGTTGACCATGAGAGGGGAGGACACGACGAGTTGACTCACAAACGTAGCAAGGGGAAGTTACACTTACAGAGAGGTGAGCTCCATGCGAAGTTCCATAGACACTGTCTAAAGACAAAGATGGGCTTTGAGAGAACTTATGCCTTGAGAAATCTCCACGGGTAAATTCGGCCAAAAAGGACGGGTGAATCCTCCAATTACAGCCTTTCTTGTTAAAAGCGACCTCGCCGCGTAAAAAACAGTCATGTAGAGATAGATTGTGGCGGACAGTGTTCTTCCATCGAGCTCTGTTCTCCGTAAATTCGGGATGGTGCTCTTCAATAAACTTATAGATCTCGCACAAAGGGAGCCTTTGGCGTGGCGAGCTAAGGATGGCGTGCGCTATCACGGCGACATAGGAGAGTGAGGATGAATTTCGCTTTCGTTTTTGTTTCCCGGTCTCTGTTTCATTTCCTTCTCCTCTATGGCTTGCCAGAACTGTTAACGTTTTTGTTTCGTCCATTGCCGTGCTTTCGGCTATTATATAAGAGAACTTCACTTTGATGAATTTAGCTGAAAACGCGGTCCAGTAATCTGGCATCCTATTTTTCGTGCTCTTTTTATACATGCTTAACGGCACGCTCCTTTTGTTTCGTAAATTTGTCTCATTAATGCTTAGTTACAATGCAGTTTTCAAAAGAACAAAATAGCTCAAGGCAATTATCTCTATGGTGAAATATCAGCTACATCAATGATAACAAAAAAAAAAAGAAAAGAAATAGCAAACGTTTATTTAAGTGAATAAGACATGGCTTTGTTGGGGTAGATATTCTTGTTTTGACAAATTCCAAAACCATCCGGTCATTTTGGCAAGAGATGCAGCAGCGCACATGTCACCCTTGAATGTTTTAAGTTCCGTGTTTGAAGAAGGGAAGTTGAAAGAACAAATTTTACCTTTTGTCATCAGAATTAGACATGGGTAATTCAAATCACAAGTCTTTCACCACTTGAACCTTATACCAGTCAAGTAATGCAATTTTCTACTTCATCTCACAGGAAGCTAATGGGCATGTCATTCAGTTTTAAACGATTATTTTCAACGAGGTCTGTAATAAAGTTAGATAGCGCATTTTAATCGAATAGCGGCGTTGTATAGTAAAACAGACATCAGACTTCATAGATCGACCACCGTAGCTCTAATTATCTTCTCGATAAGATCCTTCGTTAAACTCGCCTCTTCAATTCTCACCTTTTTTCACTCTGTGTTGAATTGGAACCGGTAGAACCTTTTTGGCGATAGCGACATCACAATAGTTGCTGAGTTACGTAATTAGATAGTAAAGACACTTGAATATTCATCTCTTTTAAATACATCCTGCAATTTTCTGGAGTCGTTGGAGCGTACTAAGTTGGGGTAAAATCGGCAAGTAGGAGCATGCGGCCATTTAACCAAAAACTTCCACCTGACTTTGTAAAAACATGTTTAAGATGTAAAACCAGTGTTAAACGTGTGAAGTGCATTTTACTGTATATTCGTATGTAAACTAACCTATATAAACTCGTCAGTTCGTTGGTGAAATCTCACAGACTATGACCATGCGATTACGATCTAATCAAAAGCTTTTCCTATGATATAATTTGATGAAATTATTTTGATGTGGTTCTTGTGCCGAGCAATGATGAAATTTAGGACACTGAACTGACAACATATACGAGAAGTGAATTGCGCGAGTTTATTATTTTAATTCTTTTTAATGAAAATATATTGTGATGTCAATCTATCCCAATAAACTTATTCTAGAGCATTTTAAAATAACATTGTAAAAAAATGCAGGTTTTATTATTTTTGATATCGCGGCGCCGGATGTCTTAAGAGTTATCTTTTTGCCTATGGGTCTTCGAAAACGAGCCAGTTTGAATGCAAGTTATGCTCTCCAGGTGAAACTTCTTTATTACTGATTCCTTGTGCTGTTGATAATTTGTTTACACAATTCAGTTTAGTGTCATCGTTGAGGTACGGCAAGGGCTCACCATGGTCATCCGATCGAAGGCCTGATACACCTGTTCTTAAGGCTCCTACTAGTAACTACAACAGACTTGATGACCAGTTATATTGTTCTTGGCTGGATTGCAGATGTTTAAGCGATGGAATAGGCGGAGCACAAGAAAGTGGTTAGTGACCAGCCCGATATTAAGTGTTTACAAACACTGTCTTTTGTTATTCAGATATTTTAAGGTGAAATAAACGAAGGTATTATTCTAAAGTGACAGTCGATGATATTAGGTCGCCGGGTAGCAGTCACTAAAGTTACAAAGTATGAAATTTCGCTAAAGACACGCACACCAGTAGTCGCCGGCTAGTTTATGTGTCTAACAATTTGAAGGACATCGCTTATCGCCTGCCTTCACTTGGATTATGAGTTGTTTGCTTAAGATGTATCTTTAAATGAGAGGCAATTAAACCGGAAGTCATAGACCGTCAGGTTGCGTCTTCCGGCCTTCTTCTTGCGTTATACGCTAGGTCTCTGAAATATTTTTACCAATCTCAGTCGGTTTTTTTTTTGTTCCTTGAATGGCCATTTAATGTATTTGTAATTTCGTGAAACGTAATGGCGTAATGTTTCCTTATTTTGTCGAAGAAGGCATCGCACAAAACTTTCTTGGTATAGTACTGTAATGGCTGGAGGAACTCACAGGCTGACGAGGAAGAGGCAAATTGTACGCTGTGATTGGCTTAGCCTGAGGGGCAAGATGGATTTCTAGTGAATGAAACAAAAAATAATTCGACCTTACAAGATTCTTATAAACAAAGCCTTTTCCACTAAAATTCGCGTTGTTACCTTTGTTTATTATCATCATTTTTATATTTTTCATATTAATTTTTCTTTAAACTCCAAAGCGTGTCTGCATCGCTGTTGCTTCTGAATCACTGGCAAAGGAAGTCATTGGTGAGGAACCACAAAGAATGGAGTGCAGTGACATTAATATTACGCGAATGTAACATGCATACAATGTAACCGGTAAAATGAGGATTATTCCAGAATGAAATCTCAATTAACCTTGAAAACTGCGTGGCCTATCCCTCCACTCCCACAAGCAGTTAATCTGATTAGGCGTTTTAATTTCCCTCTTTTCCGGGAAACACGAAAAAGGGAAGAAGGCCCACCTGATCACAGTAGGTTAACTAGCGCTTGATTTGCATGATCTACTTTTTCCTGAACTTCCGTATAAGGCCAGAAAAGCACTTTATGTGAGTGTCAATGTATTTAGCCCGAAAGTGCTGGAGATAGGAACGTCATTTTACATGGACATCCAAGCCACACGAAGGTCTAGCCGCTTACAGGGCAAATGAAGGTACTTTATTTCTCAGTTAATTTAACACCTTGAGTATTGGTCCGGCCCCGGGAATCGAACCTGCGACCTCCCGCTCTGCAGTCAAGCGCTTACCGACTGAGCTAATTTAATCCTGCGGCGATGAGCAAGATACAAGACAAGACATTCTTATACCGGCTGATACATTTACTTTTTCCAAATAACTTAAAACTTGCATTAAAACCGTGGCTATGACTTACTTACACGATGACAGGTAAATATAATTTATAGATAATTAGATACCGATATACAGTATTTACTTTTTGTCGCCTTTCTCTTTTTTTTATTTCGAAGCAATCAAACACATGCAGATGGTTTTACAAAAGTTCAGAATAGTTTTTTTTAAGTTGTCGGTCTAGGTCTGAAAGAACTTTTCCAAAATGGAAAATAAAGGCTGAAATAGGGTTCATCCACGCTACCTTGAGTTTATAATAGTCACGTGAGGTCCTCAGTAACAGGCAATATTGAAACTTTCGACGTGACAAATTGTAGTCAGTAAAATTTTAAGGTTAACCTTTTTTTCGTTGCTAAACGGTTAAAAACTTTCTTTATTTTATGCTTAGGGACTAAAACTGCCGGCTGTTTTATGGTTAACAGTTCACCACACTGAGGCCGTCATATAATGGGCTTCAATTTTCGTTCATGGGGACGTATTCTACCTGTCTTCCTGCCCAACACTCACTATTTTGCAGTTTTTAAATATTTACACCCAGCAGCCGTCTAAAGAATTTATTTTCAACTAGCTAGTTCTC